>NC_059448.1:2370020-2372520 GCF_905237065.1 Salmo salar
GCTGTGCTGCTGCTGCTGCTGCTGTTGTGCTGCTGCTGCTGTGCTGCTGCTGCTGCTGCTGCTGCTGCTGCTGCTGCTGCTGTGCTGCTGCTGGCTGCTGCTGCTGTGTGCTGCTGCTGCTGCTGCTGCTGCTTGTGCTGCTGCTGCTGCTGCTGCTGCTGCTGTGCTGCTGCTGCTGCTGTGCTGCTGCTGCTGCGTGCTGCTGTGCTGGGCTGCTGCTGCTGCTGCTGCTGTGCTGCTGCTGCTGCTGCTGCTGTGCTGCTGCTGCTGTGCTGCGCTGCTGCTCTGCTGCTGCTGTGCGCTGGCGCTGTGCTGCTGCTGCTGCGCGCTGGCCGCCGCTGCCGCTCTCTCTCACTCGCACCGTACTGACTACGCCTGCTGCTACACTACTGCTGCTGTGCTGCCTGCTACTGCTACTGCTACGCTGCTGCTGCTACTGCTGCTGCCACTTGCTGTTGTTGATATCTATGTGTTGGCTGTATCCTGCTGCCCTTCTTCTCCAGGTCTTTCTCTTATCCATGTTTTTCTCTGGTCCAGGTCTTTCTCTAGTCCAGGTCTTTCTCTAGTCCAGGTCTTTCTCTCGTCCAGGTCTTTCTCTAGTCCAGGTCTTTCTCTTGGCCAGGTCTTTCTCTTGGCCAGGTCTTTCTCTTGGCCAGGTCTTTCTCTGGTCAGGTCTTTCTCTAGTCCAGGTCTTTCTCTTGTCCAGGTCTTTCTCTTGGCCAGGTCTTTCTCTCTAGTCCAGGTCTTTCTCTAGTCCAGGTCTTTCTCTAGTCCAGGTCTTTCTCTAGTCCAGGTCTTTCTCTTGGCCCAGGTCTTTCTCTAGTCCAGGTCTTTCTCTAGTCCAGGTCTTTCTTTTGGCCAGGTCTTTCTCTTGGCCGGTCTTTCTCTAGTCCAGGTCTTTCTCTAGTCCAGGTCTTTCTCTTGTCCAGGTCTTTCTCTGGTCAGGTCTTTCTCTTGGCCCAGGTCTTTCTCTTGGCCAGGTCTTTCTCTAGTCCAGTCTTTCTCTTGGCGTCTTTCTCTAGTCCAGGTCCTTTCTCTTGGCCAGTCTTTCTCTAGTCCAGGTCTTTCTCTAGTCCCAGGTCTTTCTCTAGTCCAGTACTTTCTCTTGTCCAGGTCTTTCTCTTGGCCAGGTCTTTGTCTTGCCGGGTCTTTCTCTAGTCCAGGTCTTTCTCTAGTCCAGGTCTTTCTCTTGTCCAGGTCTTTCTCTTTGGCCAGGTCACTTTCTCTTGGCCGGGTCTTTTCTCTATTTCAGGTCTTTCTCTCCTAGTCCATTCTTTCTCTGGTCCGTATTTCTCCTAGGCCAGGTCTTTCTCTAGTCCAGGTCTTTCTCTTAGTCTTTCTCTAGTCCAGGTCTTTCTCCTAGTCCAGGTCTTTCTCTTGGGCAGGTCTTTCTCTTGGCCAGGTCTTTCTCTTATCCATGTCTTTCTCTTGGCCAGGTCTTTCTCTAGTCCAGGTCTTTCTCTAGTCCAGGTCTTTCTCTAGTCCAGGTCTTTCTCTAGTCCAGGTCTTTCTCTTGTGCCAGGTCTTTCTCTTGGCCAGGTCTTTCTCTTGGCCAGGTCTTTCTCTAGTCCAGGTCTTTCTCTAGTCCAGGTCTTTCTCTTGTCCAGGTCTTTCTCTTGGCCAGGTCTTTCTCTAGTCCAGGTCTTTCTCTAGTCCAGGTCTTTCTCTAGTCCAGGTCTTTCTCTAGTCCAGGTCTTTCTCTTGGCAGGTCTTTCTCTAGTCCAGGTCTTTCTCTAGTCCAGGTCTTTCTTTTGGCCAGGTCTTTCTCTTGGCCAGGTCTTTCTCTAGTCCAGGTCTTTCTCTAGTCCAGGTCTTTCTCTTGTCCAGGTCTTTCTCTAGTCCAGGTCTTTCTCTTGGCCAGGTCTTTTCTTGGCCAGGTCTTTCTAGTCCAGGTCTTTGTCCAGGTCTTTCTCTTGGCCAGGTCTTTCTCTTGGCCAGGTCTTTCTCTAGTCCAGGTCTTTCTCTAGTCCAGGTCTTTCTCTAGTCCAGGTCTTTCTCTAGTCCAGGTCTTTCTCTTGTCCAGGTCTTTCTCTTGGGCGGGTCTTTCTCTTGGCTCGGTCTTTCTCTAGTCCAGGTCTTTCTCTAGTCCAGGTCTTTCTCTTGTCCAGGTCTTTCTCTTGGCCAGGTCTTTCTCTTGGCCAGGTCTTTCTCTATTTCAGGTCTTTCTCTAGTCCATTCTTTCTCTAGTCCAGGTATTTCTCTAGTCCAGGTCTTTCTCTGGTCCAGGTCTTTCTCTTGGCCAGGTCTTTCTCTAGTCCAGGTCTTTCTCTAGTCCAGGTCTTTCTCTTGGCCAGGTCTTTCTCTTGGCCAGGTCTTTCTCTAGTCCAGGTCTTTCTCTTGGCCAGGTCTTTCTCTAGTCCAGGTCTTTCTCTAGTCCAGGTCTTTCTCTTGGCCAAGTCTCCCTTGTAAAAGAGGTCTTCTGACTTGGATGGATAATAAAAGTCAAAGTATATCACCAACCATATTAATAAACATGTCTGACCTTTGATCCTTGACCTTT
>NC_059448.1:2377520-2386397 GCF_905237065.1 Salmo salar
ACAATACAATACCTAACAATACAATACCTAATAATACATAACAATACAATACCTAACAATACAATACAATACATAACAATACAATACATTACAATACAATACCTAACAATACATAACAATACATAACAATACAATACCTAACAATACATAACAATACAATACCTAACAATACCAATATCTAAACAAGACATAATGTAACGGTTGTCGTTGGATAAAGTGGACCAAAACGCAGCGGGGAACATGTGCACTCATCTTCTTTTATTTGGTGAAGAAGGAGAACCAATAAATAAACACAAAGAAACCACAACGACTATACACAGGCTGGTACGGCTCCAAGGCTATACACAGAACAATCTCCCACACAGCACTCAACAAACACACACCTATATATAGGACTCTCAATCAGAGGCAACTAGAAAACAACCTGCCTCCAATTGAGAGTCCAACACCACAATTAACAAAACATAGAAATACAAAAGACTAGACAGAACATAGAAATACACTAACATAGAACAGTGCCCCCCAAAAAAAAACCCGGAATACATAAATCAAATACCCTACTAAACAAACCACCACCCCGAACCACATAAAACAAATACACCCTCTGCCACGTCCTGACCAAACTACAATAACAAATAACCCTTATACTGGTCAGGACGTGACAATAACAATACAATACAATACCTAACAATACCGAATATATAGATTTTTCTACTGTATTATTGACTGTATGTTTGTTTTATTCCATGTGTAACTCTGTGTTGTTGTTTTTGTCGAACTGCTTTGCTTTATCTTGGCCAGGTCGCAGTTGTAAATGAGAACTTGTTCTCAACTGGTCTACCTGGTTAAATAAAGGACTTGTTCTCAACTGGTCTACCTGGTTAAATAAAGGACTTGTTCTCAACTAGCCTACCTGGTTAAATAAAGGACTTGTTCTCAACTAGCCGACCTGGTTAAATAAAGGACTTGTTCTCAACTAGCCTACCTGGTTAAATAAAGGACTTGTTCTCAACTAGCCTACCTGGTTAAATAAAGGACTTGTTCTCAACTAGCCTAACCTGGTTAAATAAAGGACTTGTTCTCAACTAGCCTACCTGGTTAAATAAAGGACTTGTTCTCAACTAGCCTACCTGGTTAAATAAAGGACTTGTTCTCAACTAGCCTACCTGGTTAAATAAAGGACTTGTTCTCAACTAGCCTAACCTGGTTAAATAAAGGACTTGTTCTCAACTAGCCACCTGGTTAAATAAAGGACTTGTTCTCAACTAGCCTACCTGGTTAAATAAAGGACTTGTTCTCAACTAGTCTACCTGGTTAAATAAAGGACTTGTTCTCAACTAGTCTACCTGGTTAAATAAAGGACTTGTTCTCAACTGGCCTACCTGGTTAAATAGAGGACTTGTTCTCAACTGGCTACCTGGTTAAATAAAGGACTTGTTCTCAACTAGCCGACCTGGTTAAATAAAGGACTTGTTCTCCACTAGCCTACCTGGTTAAATAAAGGACTTGTTCTCAACTAGCCTACCTGGTTAAATAAAGGACTTGTTCTCAACTAGTCTACCTGGTTAAATAAAGGACTTGTTCTCAACTGGCCTACCTGGTTAAATAAAGGACTTGTTCTCAACTAGCCTACCTGGTTAAATAAAGGACTTGTTCTCAACTAGCCTACCTGGTTAAATAAAGGACTTGTTCTCAACTAGCCTACCTGGTTAAATAAAGGACTTGTTCTCAACTAGCCTAACCTGGTTAAATAAAGGACTTGTTCTCAACTAGCCACCTGGTTAAATAAAGGACTTGTTCTCAACTAGCCTACCTGGTTAAATAAAGGACTTGTTCTCAACTAGTCTACCTGGTTAAATAAAGGACTTGTTCTCAACTAGCCTACCTGGTTAAATAAAGGACTTGTTCTCAACTGGCCTACCTGGTTAAATAGAGGACTTGTTCTCAACTAGGCTACCTGGTTAAATAAAGGACTTGTTCTCCAACTAGCCGACCTGGTTAAATAAAGGACTTGTTCTCCACTAGCCTACCTGGTTAAATAAAGGACTTGTTCTCAACTAGCCTACCTGGTTAAATAAAGGACTTGTTCTCAACTAGCCTACCTGGTTAAATAAAGGACTTGTTCTCAACTGGCCTACCTGGTTAAATAAAGGACTTGTTCTCAACTAGCCTACCTGGTTAAATAAAGGACTTGTTCTCAACTAGCCTACCTGGTTAAATAAAGGACTTGTTCTCAACTGGCCTACCTGGTTAAATAAAGGACTTGTTCTCAACTAGCCTACCTGGTTAAATAAAGGACTTGTTCTCAACTAGCCTACCTGGTTAAATAAAGGACTTGTTCTCAACTAGCCTACCTGGTTAAATAAAGGACTTGTTCTCAACTAGCCTACCTGGTTAAATAAAGGACTTGTTCTCAACTGGCTACCTGGTTAAATAAAGGACTTGTTCTCAACTAGTCTACCTCGTTAAATAAAGGACTTGTTCTCCACTAGCCTACCTGGTTAAATAAAGGACTTGTTCTCAACTAGCCTACCTGGTTAAATAAAGGACTTGTTCTCAACTAGTCTACCTGGTTAAATAAAGGACTTGTTCTCAACTGGCCTACCTGGTTAAATAAAGGACTTGTTCTCAACTAGCCTACCTGGTTAAATAAAGGACTTGTTCTCAACTAGCCTACCTGGTTAAATAAAGGACTTGTTCTCAACTGGTCTACCTGGTTAAATAAAGGACTTGTTCTCAACTAGTCTACCTCGTTAAATAAAGGACTTGTTCTCAACTGGTCTACCTGGTTAAATAAAGGACTTGTTCTCAACTAGTCTACCTGGTTAAATAAAGGACTTGTTCTCAACTGGCCTACCTGGTTAAATAAAGGACTTGTTCTCAACTAGCCCACCTGGTTAAATAAAGGACTTGTTCTCAACTAGCCTACCTGGTTAAATAAAGGACTTGTTCTCAACTGGCCTACCTGGTTAAATAAAGGACTTGTTCTCAACTAGCCTACCTGGTTAAATAAAGGACTTGTTCTCAACTAGCCTACCTGGTTAAATAAAGGACTTGTTCTCAACTAGCCTACCTGGTTAAATAAAGGACTTGTTCTCAACTAGCCTACCTGGTTAAATAAAGGACTTGTTCTCAACTAGCCTACCTGGTTAAATAAAGGACTTGTTCTCCAACTAGCCTACCTGGTTAAATAAAGGACTTGTTCTCCAACTAGCCTACCTGGTTAAATAAAGGACTTGTTCTCAACTAGCCTACCTGGTTAAATAAAGGACTTGTTCTCAACTAGTCTACCTGGTTAAATAAAGGACTTGTTCTCAACTAGCCTACCTGGTTAAATAAAGGACTTGTTCTCAACTAGTCTACCTGGTTAAATAAAGGACTTGTTCTCAACTAGCCTACCTGGTTAAATAAAGGACTTGTTCTCAACTAGCCTACCTGGTTAAATAAAGGACTTGTTCTCAACTAGCCTACCTGGTTAAATAAAGGACTTGTTCTCAACTAGCCTACCTGGTTAAATAAAGGACTTGTTCTCAACTAGCCTACCTGGTTAAATAAAGGACTTGTTCTCAACTAGCCTAACTGGTTAAATAAAGGACTTGTTCTCAACTAGCCTACCTGGTTAAATAAAGGACTTGTTCTCAACTAGCCTACCTGGTTAAATAAAGGACTTGTTCTCAACTAGCCTACCTGGTTAAATAAAGGACTTGTTCTCAACTAGCCTACCTGGTTAAATAAAGGACTTGTTCTCAACTAGCCTACCTGGTTAAATAAAGGACTTGTTCTCCAACTAGCCTACCTGGTTAAATAAAGGACTTGTTCTCAACTAGCCTACCTGGTTAAATAAAGGACTTGTTCTCAACTAGCCTACCTGGTTAAATAAAGGACTTGTTCTCAACTAGCCCACCTGGTTAAATAAAGGACTTGTTCTCAACTGGCCTACCTGGTTAAATAAAGGACTTGTTCTCAACTAGCCTACCTGGTTAAATAAAGGACTTGTTCTCAACTAGCCTACCTGGTTAAATAAAGGACTTGTTCTCAACTAGCCTACCTGGTTAAATAAAGGACTTGTTCTCCAACTAGCCTACCTGGTTAAATAAAGGACTTGTTCTCAACTAGCCTAACCTGGTTAAATAAAGGACTTGTTCTCAACTAGCCTACCTGGTTAAATAAAGGACTTGTTCTCAACTAGCCTACCTGGTTAAATAAAGGACTTGTTCTCAACTAGCCTACCTGGTTAAATAAAGGACTTGTTCTCAACTAGCCTAACCTGGTTAAATAAAAGGACTTGTTCTCAACTAGCCTACCTGGTTAAATAAAGGACTTGTTCTCAACTAGCCTACCTGGTTAAATAAAGGACTTGTTCTCAACTAGCCTACCTGGTTAAATAAAGGACTTGTTCTCAACTAGCCTACCTGGTTAAATAAAGGACTTGTTCTCAACTAGCCTACCTGGTTAAATAAAGGACTTGTTCTCAACTAGCCACCTGGTTAAATAAAGGACTTGTTCTCAACTAGCCTACCTGGTTAAATAAAGGACTTGTTCTCAACTAGCCTACCTGGTTAAATAAAGGACTTGTTCTCAACTAGCCTACCTGGTTAAAGGACTTGTTCTAACCTTAGCCTACCTGGTTAAATAAAGGACTTGTTCTCAACTAGCCTACCTGGTTAAATAAAGGACTTTGTTCTCAACTAGCCTACCTGGTTTAAATAAAGGACTTGTTCTCAACTAGCCTACCTGGTTAAATAAAGGACTTGTTCTCAACTCAGCCTACCTGGTTAAATAAAGGACTTGTTTCTCAACTAGCCTACCTGGTTAAATAAAGGACTTGTTCTCCAACTAGCCTACCTGGTTAAATAAAGGACTTGTTCTCAACTAGCCTACCTGGTTAAATAAAGGACTTGTTCTCAACTAGCCTACCTGGTTAAATAAAGGACTTGTTCTCAACTAGCCTACCTGGTTAAATAAAGGACTTGTTCTCAACTAGCCTACCTGGTTAAATAAAGGACTTGTTCTCAACTAGCCTACCTGGTTAAATAAAGGACTTGTTCTCAACTAGCCTACCTGGTTAAATAAAGGACTTGTTCTCAACTAGCCTACCTGGTTAATAAAGGACTTGTTCTCAACTAGCCTACCTGGTTAAATAAAGGACTTGTTCTCAACTAGCCCACCTGGTTAAATAAAGGACTTGTTCTCAACTAGCCTACCTGGTTAAATAAAGGACTTGTTCTCAACTAGCCTACCTGGTTAAATAAAGGACTTGTTCTCAACTAGCCCACCTGGTTAAATAAAAGGACTTGTTCTCAACTAGCCCACCTGGTTAAATAAAGGACTTGTTCTCCAACTAGCCTACCTGGTTAAATAAAGGACTTGTTCTCAACTAGCCCACCTGGTTAAATAAAGGACTTGTTCTCAACTAGCCTACCTGGTTAAACAAAGGACTTGTTCTCAACTAGCCTACCTGGTTAAATAAAGGACTTGTTCTCAACTAGCCTACCTGGTTAAATAAAGGACTTGTTCTCAACTAGCCACTGTAAAAGGAAACTAGCCTACCTGGTTAAATAAAGGACTTGTTCTCAACTAGCCTACCTGGTTAAATAAAGGACTTGTTCTCGCTAGCCTACCTGGTTAAATAAAGGACTTGTTCTCAACTAGGCCTACCTGGTTAAATAAAGGGACTTGTTCTCAACTAGCCTACCTGGTTAAATAAAGGACTTGTTCTCCAACTAGCCTACCTGGTTAAATAAAGGACTTGTTCTCAACTAGCCTACCTGGTTAAATAAAGGACTTGTTCTCAACTAGCCTACCTGGTTAAATAAAGGACTTGTTCTCAACTAGCCTACCTGGTTAAATAAAGGACTTGTTCTCAACTAGCCTACCTGGTTAAATAAAGACTTGTTCTCAACTAGCCTACCTGGTTAAATAAAGGACTTGTTCTCAACTAGCCTACCTGGTTAAATAAAGGACTTGTTCTCCAACTAGCCTACCTGGTTAAATAAAGGACTTGTTCTCAACTAGCCTACCTGGTTAAATAAAGGACTTGTTCTCAACTAGCCTACCTGGTTAAATAAAGGACTTGTTCTCAACTAGCCTACCTGGTTAAATAAAGGACTTGTTCTCAACTAGCCTACCTGGTTAAATAAAGGACTTGTTCTCAACTAGCCTACCTGGTTAAATAAAGGACTTGTTCTCAACTAGCCTACCTGGTTAAATAAAGGACTTGTTCTCAACTAGCCTACCTGGTTAAATAAAGGACTTGTTCTCAACTAGCCTACCTGGTTAAATAAAGGACTTGTTCTCAACTAGCCTACCTGGTTAAATAAAGGACTTGTTCTCCAACTAGCCTACCTGGTTAAATAAAGGACTTGTTCTCAACTAGCCTACCTGGTTAAATAAAGGACTTGTTCTCAACTAGCCTACCTACAATAAACTACTACCTGGTTAAATAAAGGACTTGTTCTCAACTAGCCTACCCAGTTAAAATAAAGGACTTGTTCTCAACTAGCCCTACCTGGTTAAATAAAGGACTTGTTCTCCTTCTTATCTAGCCTACCTGGTTAAATAAGGACTTGTTCTCAGTAGCCTACCTGGTTAAATAAAGGACTTATTCTCGTAGTTCCTCGTTAAAATACAAGGACTTAATCTCATACCTGTTCGCGCCTGGTTAAATAAAGGACTTGTTCTCCAAGTAACCTGGTTAAATAAAGGACTTGTTCTCAACTAGCCTACCTGGTTAAATAAAGGACTTGTTCTCCACTAGCCTACCTGGTTAAATAAAGGACTTGTTCTCAACTAGCCTACCTGGTTAAATAAAGGACTTGTTCTCCAACTAGCCTACCTGGTTAAATAAAGGACTTGTTCTCAACTAGCCTACCTGGTTAAATAAAGGACTTGTTCTCAACTAGCCTACCTGGTTAAAATAAAGGACTTGTTCTCCAACTAGCCTACCTGGTTAAATAAAGGACTTGTTCCAACTAGCCTACCTGGTTTAAAAAGGACTTGTTCTCAACTAGCCTACCTGGTTAAATAAAGGACTTGTTCTCAACTAGCCTACCTGGTTAAATAAAGGACTTGTTCTTCAACTAGCCTACCTGGTTAAATAAAGGACTTGTTCTCACTTAGCCTACCTGGTTAAATAGTGGTTTAAAGACTTGTTCTCAGTTAGCCTACCTGTTAAATAAAGGACTTGTTCTCAACTAGCCTACCTGGTTAAATAAAGGACCTGTTCTCCTTGTACCTGGTTCCAAATAGACTTGTTCTCAACTATTACTTACTCAAGGACTTGTTCTCAACTGGCTACTGTTAAATAAGGACTTTCTTCTAGCCCTCCTGGTTAAATACAAGGACTTGTTTTCCAACTAGCATACTGGTTAAGAAAGGACTTGTTTCTCCAGCTATACCTACTGGTTAAATAAAGGACTATGCTTGTTCTCAACTGGCCTGCCTGGTTTAAATAAAGGACTTGTTCTCAACTTCAAGCCTGCCTGGTTAAATAAAGGACATTGTTTCTCAACTAGCCTGTCACCTGGTTAAATAAGGACTTGTTCTCTTTTACTAGCCTACACTGGTTAAAATAAAAGGACTTATTCTCAACTAGACTACCTGTTAAAAAGACCTTTCTCATTAACCTGGTTAAATAAAGACTTGTTCTCAACTAGCTACCTGGTTAAATAAAGGACTTGTTCTAATTGCCACCTGGTAAATAAAGGACTTGTTCTCCAGCTAGCCTACTGGGTTAATAAAGGACTTGTTTCAACTACCCACCTGGTTAAATAAAGGACTTGTTCTCTAATCTGGCCTACCTGGTTAAATAAAGGACTTGTTCTCATACTACTACCGGTTAAATAAGACCCATTCTCCTTCTATCTTCTACCTGGTTAAATAAAGGACATTGTTCTCCTTCTAGCCTACCTGGTTAAATAAAGGACTTGTTCTTCAACTAGCCTACCTGGTTAAATAAAGGACTTGAATTTCTCCAAGTCCTATACCTGGTTAAACTAGGGACTTTGTTCTCTGCTGGCCCTGCCTTGGTTAATATTAAGGACTTGTTTCTCAGCTAGCCTACCCTGGTTCAAATAAAGGACTTGTTTCTCAACTGGCCTACCTGGTTCAAATAAAGGACTTGTTTTCTCCAACTAGCCACTCCAAACCCCACTACCTCGGTTAATTTTCTCCAACTAGCCTGCCATGGTAAATACGTGTCCCATACCTACCTGCTATATAAAGGACACAGTGTGTGTTCTCAGCTTATAGCCTACCCACTTTCTGGTTAAATAAGGACTTTGTTGTCAATTTACCTTACATGTCTTCAAAGCTTGTTTAGCCTGAACTAGCCACCTGGTTAAATAAAGGAGGAGGAGACAAAAACACTTTGTTGCCTTCTATCAACGCTGGCAGCAGCCACACACACACACACACCACTCCCGGATTTACTACGCAAAGCCCAAAGGGAGGGGAAGAAGGAAAGCTGACGAAAAGTTTCTGCTACCAAAAAAAAAAAATATGTCAGCCAAATTCTACTTTGGAAGTACTATACTATTCTAATGCCTATTCTCCCAGCTCCCGAGAGGAGAAGAGAGAGCGGCGGAGCTATGTGCTGCTGTTGACACCCCCCCTTGCCATTACACGCTGCACGAAGAGCAGAAGAAAGAGCGAGAGAGACAAGAAGGCGAAAGAGAGAAGAGAGAGAGAGAGAATGAAAGCGAAGAAGAGAGAAAGAGAGAAAGAGAGAGGCGAAAAGAAAAGAGAAAGAAGAAAAGAAAGCGAGTGAAGAAAGAAGAAAGAAAGAAAGCGGCGGCGAAAGAGAAAGCGAAGAGAGAAGAGAAGAAAGAAGAGAAAGCAGCAACCCCCCACACCCCGAAGGCAGCGGCGGCGAAAGCT
>NC_059448.1:2386497-2441497 GCF_905237065.1 Salmo salar
GATAGGGGATAGGGGACAGGGATACTGGAGTGATGGAGGTAGATGTGTATAGGGGAAAGGACACAGGATACTGGAGTGATGGAGGTAGATATGTATAGGGGAAGGGGACAGGGATACTGGAGTGATGGAGGTAGATATGTATAGGGGACAGGGATACTGGAGTGATGGAGGTAGATATGTATAGGGGAAGGGACAGGGATACTGGAGTGATGGAGGTAGATATGTATAGGGGGAAGGGGACAGGGATACTGGAGTGATGGAGGTAGATATGTATGGGTGAAAGGGACAGGGATACTGGAGTGATGGAGGTAGATATGTATAGGAGGGACAGGTGGAGTGATGGAGGTAGATGTGTAATAGGGGAAGGGACAGGATACTGTGTGATGGAGTAGATGTGTATAGGGGAAGGACAGGGATACTGGAGTGATGGAGGTAGATATGTATAGGGCAGGGATACTGGAGTGATGGAGGTAGAGTATGTATAGGGACAGGGATACTGGAGTGATGGGGTAGATATGTATAGGGAAGGACAGGGATACTGTAGTGATGGAGGTAGATATGTATAGGGGGAAGGACAGGGTCTGGAGTGATGGAGGTAGATATGTATAGGGGACGGGGACAGGGATACTGGAGTGATGGAGGTAGATACTGTATAGGGGACAGGGATACTGGAGTGATGGAGGTAGATATGTATAGGGGAAGGGGACAGGATACAGGAGTGATGGAGGTAGATATGTACTAGGGTAAGGGACAGGGATACTGGAGTGATGGGGTAGATATGTATAGGGGAAGGAGACAGGGATACTGGAGTGATGGAGGTAGATATGTATAGGAAGGGACAGGAATACAGGAGTGATGGAGGTAGATATGTATAGGGTAAGGGGACAGGATACTGGAGTGATGGAGGTAGATATGTATAGGGTAAGGGACAGGGATACTGGAAGTGATGGAGAGTAGATATGTATAGGGGGGAAGGAGACAGGGATACTGGAGTGATGGAGTGAGATATGTATAGGGGGAAGGGACAGGGATACAGGAGTGATGGAGGTAGATATGTATAGGGAAGGGGACAGGGATACTGGAGTGATGGAGGTAGAGAGTGTGTATAGGAAGGACAGGGATACAGGAGTGATGAGGTAGATATGTATAGGGTAAGGGGACAGGGATACTGGAGTGATGGAGTAGATGTATAGGGTAAGGGGACAGGGATACTGGAGTGATGGAGTAGATGTGTTAGGGGAAGGGGACAGGGATACTGGAGTGATGGAGGTAGATATGTATAGGGGGGAAGGACAGGGATACTGGAGTGATGGAGAGTAGATTATGTATAGGGGACAGGGATACTGGAGTGATGGAGGTAGATATGTATAGGAACAGGGATACTGGAGTGATGGAGGATATGTATAGGGGAAGGAGACAGGGATACTGGAGTGATGGAGGTAGATATGTATAGGGGACAGGGACAAGGATACTGGAGTGAATGGAGGTAGATATGTATATGGAGTGATGGAGGTAGATGTTATAGGGGAAGGGACAGAATACTGTAGTGATGGAGGTAGATGTGTATGGGGGAAGGGACAGGGATACTGGAGTGATGGAGGTAGATATGTATAGGGGACAGGGATACTGGAGTGATGGAGGTAGATATGTATAGGGGACAGGGATACTGGAGTGATGGAGGTTAGATATGTATAGGGGAAGGGGACAGGGATACTGTAGTGATGGAGGTAGATATGTATAGGGGAAGGGGACAGGGATACTGGAGTGATGGAGGTAGATATGTATAGGGGACGGGGATACTGGAGTGATGGAGGTAGATATGTATAGGGGACAGGGATACTGGAGTGATGGAGGTAGATATGTATAGGGGAAGGGGACAGGATACAGGAGTGATGGAGGTAGATATGTATAGGGGTAAGGGGACAGGGATACTGGAGTGATGGAGGTAGATATGTATAGGGGAAAGGAGACAGGGATACTGGAGTGATGGAGGTAGATATGTATAGGGGGGAAGGGGACAGGGATACAGGAGTGATGGAGGTAGATATGTATAGGGGTAGGGACAGGGATACTGGAGTGATGGAGGTAGATATGTATAGGGGTAAGGGGGACAGGGATGCTGGAGTGATGAGGTAGATATGTATAGGGGTAAGGGGACAGGGATACTGGAGTGATGGAGGTAGATGTGTATAGGTAAGGGGACAGGGATACTGGAGTGATGGAGGTAGATGTGTATAGGGGAAGGGGACAGGGATACTGGAGTGATGGAGGTAGATATGTATAGGGGGAAGGGACAGGGATACTGGAGTGATGGAGGTAGATATGTATAGGGGACAGGGATACTGGAGTGATGGAGGTAGATATGTATAGGGGAAGGAGACAGGGATACTGGAGTGATGGAGGTAGATATGTATAGGGGGAAGGAGACAGGGATACTGGAGTGATGGAGGTAGATATGTATAGGGGGAAGGGGACAGGAGATACTGGAGTGATGGAGATAGATATGTATAGGGGGAAGGGACAGGATACTGGAGTGATGGAGGTAGATATGTATAGGGGGACAGGGATACTGGAATGATGGAGGTAGATGTGTATAGGGACAGGGATACTGGAGTGATGGAGGTAGATGTTATAGGGGAAGGGGACAGGGATACTGGAGTGATGGAGGTAGATATGCATAGGGGAAGGGACAGGGATACTGGAGTGATGGAGGTAGATATGTATAGGGGTAAGGAGACAGGGATACTGGAGTGATGGAATTAGATATGTATAGGGGAAGGGGACAGGGATACTGGAGTGATGGAGGTAGATATGTATAGGGGAAGGAGACAGGGATACTGGAGTGATGGAGGTAGATATGTATAGGGGACAGGGATACTGGAGTGATGGAGGTAGATGTGTATAGGGGACAGGGATACTGGAGTGATGGAGGTAGATGTGTATAGGGGAAGGGACAGGGATACTGGAGTGATGGAGGTAGATATGTATAGGGGGAAGGAGACAGGGATACTGGAGTGATGGAGGTAGATATGTATAGGGGGGACAGGGATACTGGAGTGATGGAGGTAGATGTGTATAGGGGAAGGGGACAGGGATACTGTAGTGATGGAGGTAGATATGTATAGGGGACAGGGATACTGGAGTGATGGAGGTAGATGTGTATAGGGGAAGGGGACAGGGATACTGGAGTGATGGAGGTAGATGTGTATAGGGGGAAGGAGACAGGGATACTGGAGTGATGGAGGTAGATGTGTATAGGGGAAGGGGACAGGGATACTGGAGTGATGGAGGTAGATGTGTATAGGGGACAGGGGATACTGGAGTGATGGAGGTAGATATGTATAGGGGACAGGGATACTGGAGTGATGGAGGTAGATATGTATAGGGGGAAGGGGACAGGGATACTGGAGTGATGGAGGTAGATATGTATAGGGACAGGGATACTGGAGTGATGGAGGTAGATATGTATAGGGGGAAGGGGACAGGGATACTGGAGTGATGGAGGTAGATATGTATAGGGGAACAGGATACTGGAGTGATGGAGGTAGATATGTATAGGGGAAGGAGACAGGGATACTGGAGTGATGGAGGTAGATATGTATAGGGGAAGGGGACAGGGATACTGGAGTGATGGAGGTAGATATGTATAGGGGGAAGGGGACAGGGATACTGGAGTGATGGAGGTAGATATGTATAGGGGGACGGGGACAGGGATACTGGTGTGATGGAGGTAGATTTGTATAGGGGACAGGGATACTGGAGTGATGGAGGTAGATATGTATAGGGGGAAGGGGACAGGGATACTGGAGTGATGGAGGTAGATATGTATAGGGGAAGGGACAGGGATACTGGAGTGATGGAGGTAGATATGTATAGGGGGACGGGACAGGGATACTGGAGTGATGGAGGTAGATATGTATAGGGGACAGGGATACTGGAGTGATGGAGGTAGATATGTATAGGGGGGAAGGGGACAGGGATACAGGAGTGATGGAGTGTAGATATGTATGGGGTAAGGGGACAGGGATACTGGAGTGATGGAGTAGATATGTATAGGGGAAGGAGACAGGGATACTGGAGTGATGGAGGTAGATATGTATAGGGGAAGGGGACAGGGATACAGGAGTGATGGAGGTAGATATGTATAGGGGAAGGGGACAGGGATACTGGAGTGATGGAGGTAGATATGTATAGGGGTAAGGGGACAGGGATACTGGAGTGATGGAGGTAGATATGTATAGGGGTAAGGGACAGGGATACTGGAGTGATGGAGGTAGATATGTATAGGGTAAGGGGACAGGGATACTGGAGTGATGGAGGTAGATATGTATAGGGGTAAGGGGACAGGGATACTGGAGTGATGGAGGTAGATATGTATAGGGGTAAGGGGACAGGGATACTGGAGTGATGGAGGTAGATGTGTATAGGGTAAGGGACAGGGATACTGGAGTGATGGAGGTAGATGTGTATAGGGGAAGGGGACAGGGATACTGGAGTGATGGAGGTAGATATGTATAGGGGAAGGGGACAGGGATACTGGAGTGATGGAGGTAGATATGTATAGGAGACGGGGATACTGGAGTGATGGAGGTAGATATGTATAGGGGGAAGGGGACAGGGATACTGGAGTGATGGAGGTAGATATGTATAGGGGGAAGGAGACAGGGATACTGGAGTGATGGAGGTAGATATGTATAGGGACAGGGATACTGGAGTGATGGAGGTAGATGTGTATAGGGGAAGGGACAGGGATACTGTAGTGATGGAGGTAGATATGTATAGGAAAAGGGATACTGGAGTGATGGAGGTAGATGTGTATAGGGGGAAGGGGACAGGGATACTGGAGTGATGGAGGTAGATGTTATAGGGGGAAGGAGACAGGGATACTGGAGTGATGGAGGTAGATATGTATGGGGAAGGGGACAGGGATACTGGAGTGATGGAGGTAGATATGTATAGGTGGAAGGGACAGGGATACTGGAGTGATGGAGGTAGATGTATAGGGGAAGGGGACAGGATACTGGAGTGATGGAGGTAGATGTGTATAGGGGACAGGGATACTGGAGTGATGGAGGTAGATATGTATAGGGGAAGGGGACAGGGATACTGGAGTGATGGAGGTAGATATGTATAGGGAAGGGACAGGGATACTGGAGTGATGGAGGTAGATGTATAGGGGAAGGGGACAGGGATACTGGAGTGATGGAGGTAGATGTGTATAGGGGACAGGGATACTGGAGTGATGGAGGTAGATGTGTATAGGGGAAGGAGACAGGGATACTGGAGTGATGGAGGTAGATATGTATAGGGACAGGGATACTGGAGTGATGGAGGTAGATATGTATAGGGGAAGGGGACGGGGATACTGGAGTGATGGAGGTAGATATGTATAGGGGGGAAGGGGACAGGGATACTGGAGTGATGGAGGTAGATATGTATAGGGGAAGGGGACAGGGATACTGGAGTGATGGAGGTAGATATGTATAGGGGGAAGGAGACAGGGATACTGGAGTGATGGAGGTAGATATGTATAGGGGGAAGGGGACAGGGATACTGTAGTGATGGAGGTAGATGTGTATAGGGGGGAAGGGGACAGGGATACTGGAGTGATGGATGTAGATATGTATAGGGGAAGGGGACAGGGATACTGGAGTGATGGAGGTAGATATGTATAGGTGGAAGGGGACAGGGATACTGGAGTGATGGAGGTAGATATGTATAGGGGAAGGGGACAGGGATACTGGAGTGATGGAGGTAGATGTGTATAGGGACAGGGATACTGGAGTGATGGAGGTAGATATGTATAGGGAAGGGACAGGGATACTGGAGTGATGGAGGTAGATATGTATAGGGGAAGGGACAGGGATACTGGAGTGATGGAGGTAGATGTGTATAGGGGAAGGGGACAGGGATACTGGAGTGATGGAGGTAGATGTGTATAAGGGGACAGGGATACTGGAGTGATGGAGGTAGATGTGTATAGGGGAAGGAGACAGGGATACTGGAGTGATGGAGGTAGATATGTATAGGGGACAGGGATACTGGAGTGATGGAGGTAGATATGTATAGGGGAAGGGGACGGGGATACTGGAGTGATGGAGGTAGATATGTATAGGGGAAGGGACAGGGATACTGGAGTGATGGAGGTAGATATGTATAGGGGGGAAGGGGACAGGGATACTGGAGTGATGGAGGTAGATATGTATAGGGGGGAAGGAGACAGGGATACTGGAGTGATGGAGGTAGATATTATAGAGGGAAGGGGACAGGGATACTGTAGTGATGGAGGTAGATGTATAGGGGGGAAGGGGGACAGGGATACTGGAGTGATGGAGGTAGATATGTATAGGGGAAGGGGACAGGGATACTGGAGTGATGGAGGTAGATATGTATATGGGTCAGAGACAGGGATACTGGAGTGATGGAGGTAGATATGTATAGGGGGAAGGGACAGGGATACTGGAGTGATGGAGGTAGATGTGTATAGGGACAGGGATCTGGAGTGATGGAGGTAGATATGTATGGGACGGGGATACTGGAGTGATGGAGGTAGATATGTATAGGGGGAAGGGGACAGGGATACTGGAGTGATGGAGGAAGATATGTATAGGGGACAGGGATACTGGAGTGATGGAGGTAGATGTATAGGGGAAGGGGGCAGGGATACTGGAGTGATGGAGGTAGATATGTATAGGGGCAGGGATACTGGAGTGATGGAGGGTAGATGTGTATAGGGGTAAGGGGGACAGGGATACTGGAGTGATGGAGGTAGATGTGTATAGGGGAAGGGGACAGGGATACTGGAGTGATGGAGGTAGATATGTATAGGGGACAGGGATACTGGAGTGATGGAGGTAGATATGTATAGGGGAGGGATACTGGAGTGATGGAGGTAGATGTGTATAGGGGAAGGGGACAGGGATACTGGAGTGATGGAGGTAGATATGTATAGGGGAAGGAGACAGGGATACTGGAGTGATGGAGGTAGATGTATAGGGGGACAGGGATACTGGAGTGATGGAGGTAGATATGTATAGGGGAAGGAGACAGGGATACTGGAGTGATGGAGGTAGATATGTATAGGGGACAGGGGACAAGGATACTGGAGTGATGGAGTTGTATATGGAGTGATGATGTTAGGGGAAGGGACAGGGATACTGTAGTGATGGAGGTAGATGTGTATAGGGGAAGGGGACAGGGATACTGGAGTGATGGAGGTAGATATGTATATGGGTCAGGAGACAGGGATACTGGAGTGATGGAGGTAGATATGTATAGCGGAAGGGGACAGGGATACTGGAGTGATGGAGGTAGATGTGTATAGGGGGAAGGGGACAGGGATACTGGAGTGATGGAGGTAGATGTGTATAGGGGACAGGGATACTGGAGTGATGGAGGTAGATATGTATAGGGAAGGGACAGGGATACTGGAGTGATGGAGGTAGATATGTATAGGGGAAGGGGACAGGGATACTGGAGTGATGGAGGTAGATGTGTATAGGGGAAGGGGGACAGGGATACTGGAGTGATGGAGGTAGATGTGTATAGGGGACAGGGATACTGGAGTGATGGAGGTAGATGTGTATAGGGGAAGGAGACAGGGATACTGGAGTGATGGAGGTAGATATGTATAGGGGACAGGGATACTGGAGTGATGGAGGTAGATATGTAT
This sequence comes from Salmo salar, assembly GCF_905237065.1. Lineage (NCBI taxonomy): Eukaryota > Metazoa > Chordata > Actinopteri > Salmoniformes > Salmonidae > Salmo > Salmo salar. The sequence continues at coordinate 2,394,170 of NC_059448.1, forward strand.
AGGGGAAGGGACGGGATACTGGAGTGATGGAGGTAGATATGTATAGGGGAAGGGGACAGGGATACTGGAGTGATGGAGGTAGATATGTATAGGGGAAGGGGACAGGGATACTGGAGTGATGGAGGTAGATATGTATAGGGGAAGGAGACAGGGATACTGGAGTGATGGAGGTAGATATGTATAGGGGAAGGGGACAGGGATACTGTAGTGATGGAGGTAGATGTGTATAGGGGAAGGGACAGGGATACTGGAGTGATGGAGGTAGATATGTATAGGGGAAGGGACAGGGATACTGGAGTGATGGAGGTAGATATGTATATGGGTCAGGAACAGGGATACTGGAGTGATGGAGGTAGATATGTATAGGGGAAGGGGACAGGGATACTGGAGTGATGGAGGTAGATGTGTATAGGGGACAGGGATACTGGAGTGATGGAGGTAGATATGTATAGGGACGGGGATACTGGAGTGATGGAGGTAGATATGTATAGGGGGGAAGGGGACAGGGATACTGGAGTGATGGAGGTAGATATGTATAGGGGACAGGGATACTGGAGTGATGGAGGTAGATATGTATAGGGGGAAGGGGACAGGGATACTGGAGTGATGGAGGTAGATATGTATAGGGGACAGGGATACTGGAGTGATGGAGGTAGATGTGTATAGGGGTAAGGGGACAGGGATACTGGAGTGATGGAGGTAGATGTGTATAGGGGGAAGGGGACAGGGATACTGGAGTGATGGAGGTAGATATGTATAGGGGACAGGGATACTGGAGTGATGGAGGTAGATATGTATAGGGGGAAGGGATACTGGAGTGATGGAGGTAGATGTGTATAGGGGGAAGGGGACAGGGATACTGGAGTGATGGAGGTAGATATGTATAGGGGGAAGGGGACAGGGATACTGGAGTGATGGAGGTAGATATGTATAGGGGGAAGGAGACAGGGATACTGGAGTGATGGAGGTAGATGTGTATAGGGGACAGGGATACTGGAGTGATGGAGGTAGATATGTATAGGGGGAAGGAGACAGGGATACTGGAGTGATGGAGGTAGATATGTATAGGGGACAGGGGACAAGGATACTGGAGTGATGGAGGTAGATATGTATATGGAGTGATGGAGGTAGATGTGTATAGGGGACAGGGATACTGGAGTGATGGAGGTAGATGTGTATAGAGGGAAGGGGACAGGGATACTGGAGTGATGGAGGTAGATATGTATAGGAGACAGGGATACTGGAGTGATGGAGGTAGATATGTATAGGGGGAAGGAGACAGGGATACTGGAGTGATGGAGGTAGATATGTATAGGGGGAAGGAGACAGGGATACTGGAGTGATGGAGGTAGATATGTATAGAGGGAAGGGGACAGGGATACTGGAGTGATGGAGGTAGATATGTATAGGGGGAAGGAGACAGGGATACTGGAGTGATGGAGGTAGATATGAATAGGGGGAAGGGGACGGGGATACTGGAGTGATGGAGGTAGATATGTATAGGAGACAGGGATACTGGAGTGATGGAGGTAGATATGTATAGGGGGAAGGGATACTGGAGTGATGGAGGTAGATATGTATAGGGGGGAAGGAGACAGGGATACTGGAGTGATGGAGAGTAGATATGTATAGGGGAAGGAGACAGGGATACTGGAGTGATGGAGGTAGATGTGTATAGGGGACAGGGATACTGGAGTGATGGAGGTAGATATGTATAGGGGACAGGGATACTGGAGTGATGGAGGTAGATATGTATAGGGGACAGGGATACTGGAGTGATGGAGGTAGATATGTATAGGAGACAGGGATACTGGAGTGATGGAGGTAGATGTGTATAGGGGGGAAGGGGACAGGGATACTGGAGTGATGGAGGTAGATATGTATAGGGGGAAGGGGACAGGGATACTGGAGTGATGGAGGTAGATATGTATAGGGGACAGGGATACTGGAGTGATGGAGGTAGATGTGTATAGGGGAAGGGGACAGGGATACTGGAGTGATGGAGGTAGATATGTATAGGGGGAAGGGGACAGGGATACTGGAGTGATGGAGGTAGATGTGTATAGGGGGGAAGGGGACAGGGATACTGGAGTGATGGAGGTAGATATGTATAGGGGAAGGAGACAGGGATACTGGAGTGATGGAGGTAGATGTGTATAGGGGACAGGGATACTGGAGTGATGGAGGTAGATGTGTATAGGGGTAAGGGGACAGGGATACTGGAGTGATGGAGGTAGATGTGTATAGGGGAAGGGACAGGGATACTGGAGTGATGGAGGTAGATATGTATAGGGGACAGGGATACTGGAGTGATGGAGGTAGATATGTATAGGGGAAGGGATACTGGAGTGATGGAGGTAGATGTGTATAGGGGGAAGGGGACAGGGATACTGGAGTGATGGAGGTAGATATGTATAGGGGGAAGGAGACAGGGATACTGGAGTGATGGAGGTAGATGTGTATAGGGGACAGGGATACTGGAGTGATGGAGGTAGATATGTATAGGGGAAGGAGACAGGGATACTGGAGTGATGGAGGTAGATATGTATAGGGGACAGGGGACAAGGATACTGGAGTGATGGAGGTAGATATGTATATGGAGTGATGGAGGTAGATGTGTATAGGGGGAAGGGGACAGGGATACTGTAGTGATGGAGGTAGATGTGTATAGGGGGAAGGGGACAGGGATACTGGAGTGATGGAGGTAGATATGTATAGGGGACAGGGATACTGGAGTGATGGAGGTAGATATGTATAGGGGACAGGGATACTGGAGTGATGGAGGTTAGATATGTATAGGGGAAGGGGACAGGGATACTGTAGTGATGGAGGTAGATATGTATAGGGGGAAGGGGACAGGGATACTGGAGTGATGGAGGTAGATATGAATAGGGGGACGGGGACAGGGATACTGGAGTGATGGAGGTAGATATGTATAGGGGACAGGGATACTGGAGTGATGGAGGTAGATATGTATAGGGGAAGGGGACAGGGATACAGGAGTGATGGAGGTAGATATGTATAGGGGTAAGGGGACAGGGATACTGGAGTGATGGAGGTAGATATGTATAGGGGAAGGAGACAGGGATACTGGAGTGATGGAGGTAGATATGTATAGGGGAAGGGACAGGGATACAGGAGTGATGGAGGTAGATATGTATAGGGGTAAGGGGACAGGGATACTGGAGTGATGGAGGTAGATATGTATAGGGGTAAGGGGACAGGGATACTGGAGTGATGAGGTAGATATGTATAGGGGTAAGGGGACAGGGATACTGGAGTGATGGAGGTAGATGTGTATAGGGGGTAAGGGGACAGGGATACTGGAGTGATGGAGGTAGATGTGTATAGGGGAAGGGGACAGGGATACTGGAGTGATGGAGGTAGATATGTATAGGGGGAAGGGGACAGGGATACTGGAGTGATGGAGGTAGATATGTATAGGGGACAGGGATACTGGAGTGATGGAGGTAGATATGTATAGGGGACAGGGATACTGGAGTGATGGAGGTAGATATGTATAGGGGAAGGAGACAGGGATACTGGAGTGATGGAGGTAGATATGTATAGGGGACAGGGGACAAGGATACTGGAGTGATGGAGGTAGATATGTATATGGAGTGATGGAGGTAGATGTGTATAGGGGGAAGGGGACAGGGATACTGTAGTGATGGAGGTAGATGTGTATAGGGGAAGGGGACAGGGGATACTGGAGTGATGGAGGTAGATATGTATAGGGGACAGGGATACTGGAGTGATGGAGGTAGATATGTATAGGGGACAGGGATACTGGAGTGATGGAGGTTAGATATGTATAGGGGAAGGGACAGGGATACTGTAGTGATGGAGGTAGATATGTATAGGGGAAGGGGACAGGGATACTGGAGTGATGGAGGTAGATATGAATAGGGGGACGGGGACAGGGATACTGGAGTGATGGAGGTAGATATGTATAGGGGACAGGGATACTGGAGTGATGGAGGTAGATATGTATAGGGGAAGGGGACAGGGATACAGGAGTGATGGAGGTAGATATGTATAGGGGTAAGGGACAGGGATACTGGAGTGATGGAGGTAGATATGTATAGGGGGGAAGGAGACAGGGATACTGGAGTGATGGAGGTAGATATGTATAGGGGAAGGGGACAGGGATACAGGAGTGATGGAGGTAGATATGTATAGGGGTAAGGGGACAGGGATACTGGAGTGATGGAGGTAGATATGTATAGGGGTAAGGGGACAGGGATACTGGAGTGATGAGGTAGATATGTATAGGGGTAAGGGGACAGGGATACTGGAGTGATGGAGGTAGATGTGTATAGGGGTAAGGGGACAGGGATACTGGAGTGATGGAGGTAGATGTGTATAGGGGGAAGGGGACAGGGATACTGGAGTGATGGAGGTAGATATGTATAGGGGGAAGGGGACAGGGATACTGGAGTGATGGAGGTAGATATGTATAGGGGACAGGGATACTGGAGTGATGGAGGTAGATATGTATAGGGGGAAGGAGACAGGGATACTGGAGTGATGGAGGTAGATATGTATAGGGGGAAGGAGACAGGGATACTGGAGTGATGGAGGTAGATATGTATAGGGGAAGGGGACAGGGATACTGGAGTGATGGAGGTAGATATGTATAGGGGAAGGGACAGGGATACTGGAGTGATGGAGGTAGATATGTATAGGGGACAGGGATACTGGAGTGATGGAGGTAGATGTGTATAGGGGACAGGGATACTGGAGTGATGGAGGTAGATGTGTATAGGGGGAAGGGGACAGGGATACTGGAGTGATGGAGGTAGATATGTATAGGGGGAAGGGGACAGGGATACTGGAGTGATGGAGGTAGATATGTATAGGGGTAAGGAGACAGGGATACTGGAGTGATGGAATTAGATATGTATAGGGGAAGGGGACAGGGATACTGGAGTGATGGAGGTAGATATGTATAGGGGGAAGGAGACAGGGATACTGGAGTGATGGAGGTAGATATGTATAGGGGACAGGGATACTGGAGTGATGGAGGTAGATGTGTATAGGGGACAGGGATACTGGAGTGATGGAGGTAGATGTGTATAGGGGAAGGGGACAGGGATACTGGAGTGATGGAGGTAGATATGTATAGGGGGGAAGGAGACAGGGATACTGGAGTGATGGAGGTAGATATGTATAGGGGACAGGGATACTGGAGTGATGGAGGTAGATGTGTATAGGGGAAGGGGACAGGGATACTGTAGTGATGGAGGTAGATATGTATAGGGGACAGGGATACTGGAGTGATGGAGGTAGATGTGTATAGGGGGAAGGGGACAGGGATACTGGAGTGATGGAGGTAGATGTGTATAGGGGGAAGGAGACAGGGATACTGGAGTGATGGAGGTAGATGTGTATAGGGGGAAGGGGACAGGGATACTGGAGTGATGGAGGTAGATGTGTATAGGGGACAGGGATACTGGAGTGATGGAGGTAGATATGTATAGGGGACAGGGATACTGGAGTGATGGAGGTAGATATGTATAGGGGGAAGGGGACAGGGATACTGGAGTGATGGAGGTAGATATGTATAGGGGACAGGGATACTGGAGTGATGGAGGTAGATATGTATAGGGGGAAGGGGGCAGGGATACTGGAGTGATGGAGGTAGATATGTATAGGGGACAGGGATACTGGAGTGATGGAGGTAGATATGTATAGGGGGAAGGAGACAGGGATACTGGAGTGATGGAGGTAGATATGTATAGGGGGAAGGGGACAGGGATACTGGAGTGATGGAGGTAGATATGTATAGGGGAAGGGGACAGGGATACTGGAGTGATGGAGGTAGATATGTATAGGGGGACGGGGACAGGGATACTGGAGTGATGGAGGTAGATATGTATAGGGGACAGGGATACTGGAGTGATGGAGGTAGATATGTATAGGGGGAAGGGGACAGGGATACTGGAGTGATGGAGGTAGATATGTATAGGGGGAAGGGGACAGGGATACTGGAGTGATGGAGGTAGATATGTATAGGGGGACGGGGACAGGGATACTGGAGTGATGGAGGTAGATATGTATAGGGACAGGGATACTGGAGTGATGGAGGTAGATATGTATAGGGGGAAGGGGACAGGGATACAGGAGTGATGGAGGTAGATATGTATAGGGGTAAGGGGACAGGGATACTGGAGTGATGGAGGTAGATATGTATAGGGGGAAGGAGACAGGGATACTGGAGTGATGGAGGTAGATATGTATAGGGGGAAGGGGACAGGGATACAGGAGTGATGGAGGTAGATATGTATAGGGGGAAGGGGACAGGGATACTGGAGTGATGGAGGTAGATATGTATAGGGGTAAGGGGACAGGGATACTGGAGTGATGGAGGTAGATATGTATAGGGGTAAGGGGACAGGGATACTGGAGTGATGGAGGTAGATATGTATAGGGGTAAGGGGACAGGGATACTGGAGTGATGGAGGTAGATATGTATAGGGGTAAGGGGACAGGGATACTGGAGTGATGGAGGTAGATATGTATAGGGGTAAGGGGACAGGGATACTGGAGTGATGGAGGTAGATGTGTATAGGGGTAAGGGGACAGGGATACTGGAGTGATGGAGGTAGATGTGTATAGGGGGAAGGGGACAGGGATACTGGAGTGATGGAGGTAGATATGTATAGGGGGAAGGGGACAGGGATACTGGAGTGATGGAGGTAGATATGTATAGGAGACGGGGATACTGGAGTGATGGAGGTAGATATGTATAGGGGAAGGGGACAGGGATACTGGAGTGATGGAGGTAGATATGTATAGGGGGAAGGAGACAGGGATACTGTAGTGATGGAGGTAGATATGTATAGGGGACAGGGATACTGGAGTGATGGAGGTAGATGTGTATAGGGGGAAGGGGACAGGGATACTGGAGTGATGGAGGTAGATGTGTATAGGGGAAGGAGACAGGGATACTGGAGTGATGGAGGTAGATATGTATAGGGGGAAGGGGACAGGGATACTGGAGTGATGGAGGTAGATATGTATAGGTGGAAGGGACAGGGATACTGGAGTGATGGAGGTAGATATGTATAGGGGAAGGGGACAGGGATACTGGAGTGATGGAGGTAGATGTGTATAGGGGACAGGGATACTGGAGTGATGGAGGTAGATATGTATAGGGGAAGGGGACAGGGATACTGGAGTGATGGAGGTAGATATGTATAGGGGAAGGGGACAGGGATACTGGAGTGATGGAGGTAGATGTGTATAGGGGGAAGGGGACAGGGATACTGGAGTGATGGAGGTAGATGTGTATAGGGGACAGGGATACTGGAGTGATGGAGGTAGATGTGTATAGGGGGAAGGAGACAGGGATACTGGAGTGATGGAGGTAGATATGTATAGGGGACAGGGATACTGGAGTGATGGAGGTAGATATGTATAGGGGGAAGGGGACGGGGATACTGGAGTGATGGAGGTAGATATGTATAGGGGGAAGGGGACAGGGATACTGGAGTGATGGAGGTAGATATGTATAGGGGGAAGGGGACAGGGATACTGGAGTGATGGAGGTAGATATGTATAGGGGGAAGGAGACAGGGATACTGGAGTGATGGAGGTAGATATGTATAGGGGGAAGGGGACAGGGATACTGTAGTGATGGAGGTAGATGTGTATAGGGGGAAGGGGACAGGGATACTGGAGTGATGGAGGTAGATATGTATAGGGGGAAGGGGACAGGGATACTGGAGTGATGGAGGTAGATATGTATAGGTGGAAGGGGACAGGGATACTGGAGTGATGGAGGTAGATATGTATAGGGGAAGGGGACAGGGATACTGGAGTGATGGAGGTAGATGTGTATAGGGACAGGGATACTGGAGTGATGGAGGTAGATATGTATAGGGGAAGGGGACAGGGATACTGGAGTGATGGAGGTAGATATGTATAGGGGAAGGGGACAGGGATACTGGAGTGATGGAGGTAGATGTGTATAGGGGAAGGGGACAGGGATACTGGAGTGATGGAGGTAGATGTGTATAGGGGACAGGGATACTGGAGTGATGGAGGTAGATGTGTATAGGGGAAGGAGACAGGGATACTGGAGTGATGGAGGTAGATATGTATAGGGGACAGGGATACTGGAGTGATGGAGGTAGATATGTATAGGGGAAGGGGACGGGGATACTGGAGTGATGGAGGTAGATATGTATAGGGGGAAGGGGACAGGGATACTGGAGTGATGGAGGTAGATATGTATAGGGGAAGGGGACAGGGATACTGGAGTGATGGAGGTAGATATGTATAGGGGGAAGGAGACAGGGATACTGGAGTGATGGAGGTAGATATGTATAGGGGGAAGGGGACAGGGATACTGTAGTGATGGAGGTAGATGTGTATAGGGGGAAGGGGACAGGGATACTGGAGTGATGGAGGTAGATATGTATAGGGGAAGGGGACAGGGATACTGGAGTGATGGAGGTAGATATGTATATGGGTCAGGAGACAGGGATACTGGAGTGATGGAGGTAGATATGTATAGGGGAAGGGGACAGGGATACTGGAGTGATGGAGGTAGATGTGTATAGGGGACAGGGATACTGGAGTGATGGAGGTATATATGTATAGGGGACGGGGATACTGGAGTGATGGAGGTAGATATGTATAGGGGGAAGGGGACAGGGATACTGGAGTGATGGAGGTAGATATGTATAGGGGACAGGGATACTGGAGTGATGGAGGTAGATATGTATAGGGGAAGGGGGCAGGGATACTGGAGTGATGGAGGTAGATATGTATAGGGGACAGGGATACTGGAGTGATGGAGGTAGATGTGTATAGGGGTAAGGGGACAGGGATACTGGAGTGATGGAGGTAGATGTGTATAGGGGAAGGGGACAGGGATACTGGAGTGATGGAGGTAGATATGTATAGGGGACAGGGATACTGGAGTGATGGAGGTAGATATGTATAGGGGAAGGGATACTGGAGTGATGGAGGTAGATGTGTATAGGGGAAGGGGACAGGGATACTGGAGTGATGGAGGTAGATATGTATAGGGGGAAGGAGACAGGGATACTGGAGTGATGGAGGTAGATGTGTATAGGGGACAGGGATACTGGAGTGATGGAGGTAGATATGTATAGGGGAAGGAGACAGGGATACTGGAGTGATGGAGGTAGATATGTATAGGGACAGGGGACAAGGATACTGGAGTGATGGAGGTAGATATGTATATGGAGTGATGGAGGTAGATGTGTATAGGGGGAAGGGGACAGGGATACTGTAGTGATGGAGGTAGATGTGTATAGGGGGAAGGGGACAGGGATACTGGAGTGATGGAGGTAGATATGTATATGGGTCAGGAGACAGGGATACTGGAGTGATGGAGGTAGATATGTATAGGGGAAGGGGACAGGGATACTGGAGTGATGGAGGTAGATGTGTATAGGGGGAAGGGGACAGGGATACTGGAGTGATGGAGGTAGATGTGTATAGGGGACAGGGATACTGGAGTGATGGAGGTAGATATGTATAGGGGAAGGGGACAGGGATACTGGAGTGATGGAGGTAGATATGTATAGGGGAAGGGGACAGGGATACTGGAGTGATGGAGGTAGATGTGTATAGGGGGAAGGGGACAGGGATACTGGAGTGATGGAGGTAGATGTGTATAGGGGACAGGGATACTGGAGTGATGGAGGTAGATGTGTATAGGGGGAAGGAGACAGGGATACTGGAGTGATGGAGGTAGATATGTATAGGGGACAGGGATACTGGAGTGATGGAGGTAGATATGTATAGGGGGAAGGGGACGGGGATACTGGAGTGATGGAGGTAGATATGTATAGGGGGAAGGGGACAGGGATACTGGAGTGATGGAGGTAGATATGTATAGGGGGAAGGGGACAGGGATACTGGAGTGATGGAGGTAGATATGTATAGGGGGAAGGAGACAGGGATACTGGAGTGATGGAGGTAGATATGTATAGGGGGAAGGGGACAGGGATACTGTAGTGATGGAGGTAGATGTGTATAGGGGGAAGGGGACAGGGATACTGGAGTGATGGAGGTAGATATGTATAGGGGGAAGGGGACAGGGATACTGGAGTGATGGAGGTAGATATGTATATGGGTCAGGAGACAGGGATACTGGAGTGATGGAGGTAGATATGTATAGGGGGAAGGGGACAGGGATACTGGAGTGATGGAGGTAGATGTGTATAGGGGACAGGGATACTGGAGTGATGGAGGTAGATATGTATAGGGGACGGGGATACTGGAGTGATGGAGGTAGATATGTATAGGGGGAAGGGGACAGGGATACTGGAGTGATGGAGGTAGATATGTATAGGGGACAGGGATACTGGAGTGATGGAGGTAGATATGTATAGGGGGAAGGGGGCAGGGATACTGGAGTGATGGAGGTAGATATGTATAGGGGACAGGGATACTGGAGTGATGGAGGTAGATGTGTATAGGGGTAAGGGGACAGGGATACTGGAGTGATGGAGGTAGATGTGTATAGGGGAAGGGGACAGGGATACTGGAGTGATGGAGGTAGATATGTATAGGGGACAGGGATACTGGAGTGATGGAGGTAGATATGTATAGGGGGAAGGGATACTGGAGTGATGGAGGTAGATGTGTATAGGGGGAAGGGGACAGGGATACTGGAGTGATGGAGGTAGATATGTATAGGGGAAGGGGACAGGGATACTGGAGTGATGGAGGTAGATATGTATAGGGGAAGGAGACAGGGATACTGGAGTGATGGAGGTAGATGTGTATAGGGGACAGGGATACTGGAGTGATGGAGGTAGATATGTATAGGGGGAAGGAGACAGGGATACTGGAGTGATGGAGGTAGATATGTATAGGGGACAGGGGACAAGGATACTGGAGTGATGGAGGTAGATATGTATATGGAGTGATGGAGGTAGATGTGTATAGGGGGAAGGGGACAGGGATACTGTAGTGATGGAGGTAGATGTGTATAGGGGGAAGGGGACAGGGATACTGGAGTGATGGAGGTAGATATGTATATGGGTCAGGAGACAGGGATACTGGAGTGATGGAGGTAGATATGTATAGGGGACAGGGATACTGGAGTGATGGAGGTAGATATGTATAGGGGACAGGGATACTGGAGTGATGGAGGTAGATATGTATAGGGGACAGGGATACTGGAGTGATGGAGGTTAGATATGTATAGGGGAAGGGGACAGGGATACTGTAGTGATGGAGGTAGATATGTATAGGGGGAAGGGGACAGGGATACTGGAGTGATGGAGGTAGATATGTATAGGGGGACGGGGACAGGGATACTGGAGTGATGGAGGTAGATATGTATAGGGGACAGGGATACTGGAGTGATGGAGGTAGATATGTATAGGGGGAAGGGGACAGGGATACAGGAGTGATGGAGGTAGATATGTATAGGGGTAAGGGGACAGGGATACTGGAGTGATGGAGGTAGATATGTATAGGGGGGAAGGAGACAGGGATACTGGAGTGATGGAGGTAGATATGTATAGGGGAAGGGGACAGGGATACAGGAGTGATGGAGGTAGATATGTATAGGGGTAAGGGGACAGGGATACTGGAGTGATGGAGGTAGATATGTATAGGGGTAAGGGACAGGGATACTGGAGTGATGGAGGTAGATATGTATAGGGGTAAGGGGACAGGGATACTGGAGTGATGGAGGTAGATGTGTATAGGGGTAAGGGGACAGGGATACTGGAGTGATGGAGGTAGATGTGTATAGGGGGAAGGGGACAGGGATACTGGAGTGATGGAGGTAGATATGTATAGGGGAAGGGGACAGGGATACTGGAGTGATGGAGGTAGATATGTATAGGGGACAGGGATACTGGAGTGATGGAGGTAGATATGTATAGGGGACAGGGATACTGGAGTGATGGAGGTAGATATGTATAGGGGGAAGGAGACAGGGATACTGGAGTGATGGAGGTAGATATGTATAGGGGGAAGGAGACAGGGATACTGGAGTGATGGAGGTAGATATGTATAGGGGAAGGGGACAGGGATACTGGAGTGATGGAGGTAGATATGTATAGGGGGAAGGGGACAGGGATACTGGAGTGATGGAGGTAGATATGTATAGGGGACAGGGATACTGGAGTGATGGAGGTAGATGTGTATAGGGGACAGGGATACTGGAGTGATGGAGGTAGATGTGTATAGGGGAAGGGGACAGGGATACTGGAGTGATGGAGGTAGATATGTATAGGGGGAAGGGGACAGGGATACTGGAGTGATGGAGGTAGATATGTATAGGGGTAAGGAGACAGGGATACTGGAGTGATGGAATTAGATATGTATAGGGGGAAGGGGACAGGGATACTGGAGTGATGGAGGTAGATATGTATAGGGGGAAGGAGACAGGGATACTGGAGTGATGGAGGTAGATATGTATAGGGGACAGGGATACTGGAGTGATGGAGGTAGATGTGTATAGGGGACAGGGATACTGGAGTGATGGAGGTAGATGTGTATAGGGGGAAGGGGACAGGGATACTGGAGTGATGGAGGTAGATATGTATAGGGGGAAGGAGACAGGGATACTGGAGTGATGGAGGTAGATATGTATAGGGGACAGGGATACTGGAGTGATGGAGGTAGATGTGTATAGGGGGAAGGGGACAGGGATACTGTAGTGATGGAGGTAGATATGTATAGGGGACAGGGATACTGGAGTGATGGAGGTAGATGTGTATAGGGGGAAGGGGACAGGGATACTGGAGTGATGGAGGTAGATGTGTATAGGGGGAAGGAGACAGGGATACTGGAGTGATGGAGGTAGATGTGTATAGGGGGAAGGGGACAGGGATACTGGAGTGATGGAGGTAGATGTGTATAGGGGACAGGGATACTGGAGTGATGGAGGTAGATATGTATAGGGGACAGGGATACTGGAGTGATGGAGGTAGATATGTATAGGGGGAAGGGGACAGGGATACTGGAGTGATGGAGGTAGATATGTATAGGGGACAGGGATACTGGAGTGATGGAGGTAGATATGTATAGGGGGAAGGGGGCAGGGATACTGGAGTGATGGAGGTAGATATGTATAGGGGACAGGGATACTGGAGTGATGGAGGTAGATATGTATAGGGGGAAGGGGACAGGGATACTGGAGTGATGGAGGTAGATATGTATAGGGGGAAGGGGACAGGGATACTGGAGTGATGGAGGTAGATATGTATAGGGGACGGGGACAGGGATACTGGAGTGATGGAGGTAGATATGTATAGGGGACAGGGATACTGGAGTGATGGAGGTAGATATGTATAGGGGGAAGGGGACAGGGATACTGGAGTGATGGAGGTAGATATGTATAGGGGGAAGGGGACAGGGATACTGGAGTGATGGAGGTAGATAAGTATAGGGGGACGGGGACAGGGATACTGGAGTGATGGAGGTAGATATGTATAGGGGACAGGGATACTGGAGTGATGGAGGTAGATATGTATAGGGGGAAGGGGACAGGGATACAGGAGTGATGGAGGTAGATATGTATAGGGGTAAGGGGACAGGGATACTGGAGTGATGGAGGTAGATATGTATAGGGGGAAGGAGACAGGGATACTGGAGTGATGGAGGTAGATATGTATAGGGGGAAGGGGACAGGGATACAGGAGTGATGGAGGTAGATATGTATAGGGGTAAGGGGACAGGGATACTGGAGTGATGGAGGTAGATATGTATAGGGGTAAGGGGACAGGGATACTGGAGTGATGGAGGTAGATATGTATAGGGGTAAGGGGACAGGGATACTGGAGTGATGGAGGTAGATATGTATAGGGGTAAGGGGACAGGGATACTGGAGTGATGGAGGTAGATATGTATAGGGGAAGGGGACAGGGATACTGGAGTGATGGAGGTAGATATGTATAGGGGGAAGGAGACAGGGATACTGGAGTGATGGAGGTAGATATGTATAGGGGGAAGGGGACAGGGATACTGGAGTGATGGAGGTAGATATGTATAGGGGTAAGGGGACAGGGATACTGGAGTGATGGAGGTAGATATGTATAGGGGTAAGGGGACAGGGATACTGGAGTGATGGAGGTAGATGTGTATAGGGGTAAGGGGACAGGGATACTGGAGTGATGGAGGTAGATATGTATAGGAGACGGGGATACTGGAGTGATGGAGGTAGATATGTATAGGGGGAAGGGGACAGGGATACTGGAGTGATGGAGGTAGATATGTATAGGGGGAAGGAGACAGGGATACTGGAGTGATGGAGGTAGATATGTATAGGGGACAGGGATACTGGAGTGATGGAGGTAGATGTGTATAGGGGAAGGGGACAGGGATACTGTAGTGATGGAGGTAGATATGTATAGGGGACAGGGATACTGGAGTGATGGAGGTAGATGTGTATAGGGGGAAGGGGACAGGGATACTGGAGTGATGGAGGTAGATGTGTATAGGGGGAAGGAGACAGGGATACTGGAGTGATGGAGGTAGATATGTATAGGGGGAAGGGGACAGGGATACTGGAGTGATGGAGGTAGATATGTATAGGTGGAAGGGGACAGGGATACTGGAGTGATGGAGGTAGATATGTATAGGGGGAAGGGGACAGGGATACTGGAGTGATGGAGGTAGATGTGTATAGGGGACAGGGATACTGGAGTGATGGAGGTAGATATGTATAGGGGAAGGGGACAGGGATACTGGAGTGATGGAGGTAGATATGTATAGGGGAAGGGGACAGGGATACTGGAGTGATGGAGGTAGATGTGTATAGGGGGAAGGGGACAGGGATACTGGAGTGATGGAGGTAGATGTGTATAGGGGACAGGGATACTGGAGTGATGGAGGTAGATGTGTATAGGGGGAAGGAGACAGGGATACTGGAGTGATGGAGGTAGATATGTATAGGGGACAGGGATACTGGAGTGATGGAGGTAGATATGTATAGGGGAAGGGGACGGGGATACTGGAGTGATGGAGGTAGATATGTATAGGGGAAGGGGACAGGGATACTGGAGTGATGGAGGTAGATATGTATAGGGGGAAGGAGACAGGGATACTGGAGTGATGGAGGTAGATATGTATAGGGGGAAGGGGACAGGGATACTGTAGTGATGGAGGTAGATGTGTATAGGGGGAAGGGGACAGGGATACTGGAGTGATGGAGGTAGATATGTATAGGGGGAAGGGGACAGGGATACTGGAGTGATGGAGGTAGATATGTATATGGGTCAGGAGACAGGGATACTGGAGTGATGGAGGTAGATATGTATAGGGGGAAGGGGACAGGGATACTGGAGTGATGGAGGTAGATGTGTATAGGGGACAGGGATACTGGAGTGATGGAGGTAGATATGTATAGGGGACAGGGATACTGGAGTGATGGAGGTAGATATGTATAGGGGGAAGGGGACAGGGATACTGGAGTGATGGAGGTAGATATGTATAGGGGACAGGGATACTGGAGTGATGGAGGTAGATATGTATAGGGGGAAGGGGGCAGGGATACTGGAGTGATGGAGGTAGATATGTATAGGGGACAGGGATACTGGAGTGATGGAGGTAGATATGTATAGGGGGAAGGAGACAGGGATACTGGAGTGATGGAGGTAGATATGTATAGGGGGAAGGGGACAGGGATACTGGAGTGATGGAGGTAGATATGTATAGGGGACAGGGATACTAGAGTGATGGAGGTAGATATGTATAGGGGGAAGGGGACAGGGATACTGGAGTGATGGAGGTAGATATGTATAGGGGGAAGGGGACAGGGATACTGGAGTGATGGAGGTAGATGTGTATAGGGGACAGGGATACTGGAGTGATGGAGGTAGATGTGTATAGGGGACAGGGATACTGGAGTGATGGAGGTAGATGTGTATAGGTGGAAGGGGACAGGGATACTGGAGTGATGGAGGTAGATATGTATAGGGGAAGGGGACAGGGATACTGGAGTGATGGAGGTAGATGTGTATAGGGGACAGGGATACTGGAGTGATGGAGGTAGATGTGTATAGGGGACAGGGATACTGGAGTGATGGAGGTAGATGTGTATAGGGGGAAGGGGACAGGGATACTGGAGTGATGGAGGTAGATATGTATAGGAGACAGGGATACTGGAGTGATGGAGGTAGATATGTATAGGGGGAAGGGATACTGGAGTGATGGAGGTAGATATGTATAGGGGACAGGGATACTGGAGTGATGGAGGTAGATATGTATAGGGGGAAGGGGACAGGGATACTGGAGTGATGGAGGTAGATATGTATAGGGGACAGGGATACTAGAGTGATGGAGGTAGATATGTATAGGGGACAGGGATACTGGAGTGATGGAGGTAGATATGTATAGGGGGAAGGAGACAGGGATACTGGAGTGATGGAGGTAGATATATATAGGGGGAAGGGGACAGGGATACTGGAGTGATGGAGGTAGATATGTATAGGGGGAAGGGGACAGGGATACTGGAGTGATGGAGGTAGATATGTATAGGGGACAGGGATACTGGAGTGATGGAGGTAGATATGTATAGGGGGAAGGGGACAGGGATACTGGAGTGATGGAGGTTGATATGTATAGGGGACAGGGATACTGGAGTGATGGAGGTAGATGTGTATAGGGAACAGGGATACTGGAGTGATGGAGGTAGATATGTATAGGGGGAAGGGGACAGGGATACTGGAGGGATGGAGGTAGATATGTATAGGGGGAAGGAGACTATATACAGGGTCAATTCCAGTTTATTTTTGTCACTGGAGGTTGGTGGCACCTTAAATGGGGAGGACATTCTCATAGTAATGGCTGGAACAGAATAAATGGAATGGTATCAAACACACAGTTTCTATGGTTTCCATGTGTTATTACCACTCCATACCAGACGTTATTACGAGAGAGAGGGGAGGAAGAGGGGACAGAAGGGAGGAAGGAGAGAACGAGGGAGAGGGTGGGAGGAGGGGACAGTCTCTCCAATCCACTGAAGTGGCATACAAGCTAACAGCTGGGGTATAAGGAGTCATGGCACTATGATGACTCACACCCCTCCTTTCCTTTAGGGTCCGTCTATCTCCTTTCCTTTCCTTTAGGGTCCGTCTATCTCCTTTCCTTTCCTTTAGGGTCCGTCTATCTCCTTTCCTTTCCTTTAGGGTCCGTCTATCTCCCCTCCTTTCCTTTAGGGTCCGTCTATCTCCCCTCCTTTCCTTTAGGGTCCGTCTATCTCCTTTCCTTTAGGGTCCGTCTATCTCCTTTCCTTTCCTTTAGGGTCCGTCTATCTCCTTTCCTTTAGGGTCCGTCTATCTCCTTTCCTTTCCTTTAGGGTCCGTCTATCTCCCCTCCTTTCCTTTAGGGTCCGTCTATCTCCCCTCCTTTCCTTTAGGGTCCGTCTATCTCCTTTCCTTTAGGGTCCGTCTATCTCCTTTCCTTTCCTTTAGGGTCCGTCTATCTCCTTTCCTTTAGGGTCCGTCTATCTCCCCTCCTTTCCTTTAGGGTCCGTCTATCTCCTTTCCTTTAGGGTCCGTCTATCTCCTTTCCTTTAGGGTCCGTCTATCTCCTTTCCTTTAGGGTCCGTCTATCTCCTTTCCTTTAGGGTCCGTCTATCTCCTTTCCTTTAGGGTCCGTCTATCTCCTTTCCTTTCCTTTAGGGTCCGTCTATCTCCTTTCCTTTCCTTTAGGGTCCGTCTATCTCCCCTCCTTTCCTTTAGGGTCCGTCTATCTCCTTTCCTTTAGGGTCCGTCTATCTCCTTTCCTTTAGGGTCCGTCTATCTCCTTTCCTTTAGGGTCCGTCTATCTCCTTTCCTTTAGGGTCCGTCTATCTCCTTTCCTTTAGGGTCCGTCTATCTCCCCTCCTTTCCTTTAGGGTCCGTCTATCTCCTTTCCTTTCCTTTAGGGTCCGTCTATCTCCTTTCCTTTAGGGTCCGTCTATCTCCTTTCCTTTCCTTTAGGGTCTGTCTATCTCCTTTCCTTTAGGGTCCGTCTATCTCCCCTCCTTTCCTTTAGGGTCCGTCTATCTCCTTTCCTTTAGGGTCCGTCTATCTCCTTTCCTTTCCTTTAGGGTCCGTCTATCTCCTTTCCTTTAGGGTCCGTCTATCTCCTTTCCTTTCCTTTAGGGTCCGTCTATCTCCCCTCCTTTCCTTTAGGGTCTGTCTATCTCCTTTCCTTTAGGGTCCGTCTATCTCCTTTCCTTTAGGGTCCGTCTATCTCCTTTCCTTTAGGGTCCGTCTATCTCCTTTCCTTTCGTTTAGGGTCCGTCTATCTCCTTTCCTTTAGGGTCCGTCTATCTCCTTTCCTTTAGGGTCCGTCTATCTCCCCTCCTTTCCTTTAGGGTCCGTCTATCTCCTTTCCTTTCCTTTAGGGTCCGTCTATCTCCTTTCCTTTAGGGTCCGTCTATCTCCTTTCCTTTCCTTTAGGGTCCGTCTATCTCCTTTCCTTTCCTTTAGGGTCCGTCTATCTCCCCTCCTTTCCTTTAGGGTCCGTCTATCTCCTTTCCTTTAGGGTCCGTCTATCTCCTTTCCTTTAGGGTCCGTCTATCTCCTTTCCTTTAGGGTCCGTCTATCTCCTTTCCTTTCCTTTAGGGTCCGTCTATCTCCTTTCCTTTCCTTTAGGGTCCGTCTATCTCCTTTCCTTTCCTTTAGGGTCCGTCTATCTCCTTTCCTTTAGGGTCCGTCTATCTCCTTTCCTTTAGGGTCCGTCTATCTCCTTTCCTTTAGGGTCCGTCTATCTCCTTTTCCTTTAGGGTCCGTCTATCTCCTTTCCTTTAGGGTCCGTCTATCTCCTTTCCTTTCCTTTCCTTTAGGGTCCGTCTATCTCCTTTCCTTTAGGGTCCGTCTATCTCCCCTCCTTTCCTTTAGGGTCCGTCTATCTCCTTTCCTTTAGGGTCCGTCTATCTCCTTTCCTTTCCTTTAGGGTCCGTCTATCTCCCCTCCTTTCCTTTAGGGTCCGTCTATCTCCTTTCCTTTCCTTTAGGGTCCGTCTATCTCCCCTCCTTTCCTTTAGGGTCCGTCTTTCTCCTTTCCTTTAGGGTCCGTCTATCTCCTTTCCTTTCCTTTAGGGTCCGTCTATCTCCTTTCCTTTAGGGTCCGTCTATCTCCTTTCCTTTAGGGTCCGTCTATCTCCTTTCCTTTCCTTTCCTTTAGGGTCCGTCTATCTCCTTTCCTTTAGGGTCCGTCTATTTCCTTTCCTTTAGGGTCCGTCTATCTCCTTTCCTTTAGGGTCCGTCTATCTCCTTTCCTTTAGGGTCCGTCTATCTCCCCTCCTTTCCTTTAGGGTCCGTCTATCTCCTTTCCTTTAGGGTCCGTCTATCTCCTTTCCTTTCCTTTAGGGTCCGTCTATCTCCTTTCCTTTAGGGTCCGTCTATCTCCCCTCCTTTCCTTTAGGGTCCGTCTATCTCCTTTCCTTTAGGGTCCGTCTATCTCCCCTCCTTTCCTTTAGGGTCCGTCTATCTCCCCTCCTTTCCTTTAGGGTCCGTCTATCTCCTTTCCTTTCCTTTAGGGTCCGTCTATCTCCTTTCCTTTAGGGTCCGTCTATCTCCTTTCCTTTCCTTTAGGGTCCGTCTATCTCCTTTCCTTTCCTTTAGGGTCCGTCTATCTCCCCTCCTTTCCTTTAGGGTCCGTCTATCTCCTTTCCTTTAGGGTCCGTCTATCTCCTTTCCTTTAGGGTCCGTCTATCTCCTTTCCTTTAGGGTCCGTCTATCTCCTTTCCTTTAGGGTCCGTCTATCTCCTTTCCTTTCCTTTAGGGTCCGTCTATCTCCTTTCCTTTCCTTTAGGGTCCGTCTATCTCCTTTCCTTTCCTTTAGGGTCCGTCTATCTCCTTTCCTTTAGGGTCCGTCTATCTCCTTTCCTTTAGGGTCCGTCTATCTCCTTTCCTTTAGGGTCCGTCTATCTCCTTTCCTTTAGGGTCCGTCTATTTCCTTTCCTTTAGGGTCCGTCTATCTCCTTTCCTTTAGGGTCCGTCTATCTCCTTTCCTTTAGGGTCCGTCTATCTCCTTTCCTTTAGGGTCCGTCTATCTCCCCTCCTTTCCTTTAGGGTCCGTCTATCTCCTTTCCTTTCCTTTAGGGTCCGTCTATCTCCCCTCCTTTCCTTTAGGGTCCGTCTATCTCCTTTCCTTTAGGGTCCGTCTATCTCCTTTCCTTTCCTTTAGGGTCCGTCTATCTCCCCTCCTTTCCTTTAGGGTCCGTCTATCTCCTTTCCTTTAGGGTCCGTCTATCTCCTTTCCTCTACTCTCTCTCTCTCTCTCTTGTTTAAACATTCCCCTGTTCCATTCACTGGACTATGCTCAGTTATTTCTCCTCTCCTGTCCTCTCCTGTCCTCTCCTGTGTCTCTCCTCTTGTTTAAACATTCCCCTGTTCCATTCACTGTCTGAATAATATTATTCTGCTCAACTGACCACTATAAACCAGGGCACACATAGCAACTACACAGTGATCTGGAATTAAGTGTGTGTGTGTGTCCTTACCTTGGGTGGAGGGGGTACACAACTAACTGGATGTTTCACCCAGCTCTGCTGACTCGTATGTTCTCCCCTCGTACGGGAGAAGTGAAGAGCCGTAATGTTCTCCCCTCGTACGGGAGAAGTGAAGAGCCGTAATGTTCTCCCCTCGTACGGGAGGAGTGAAGAGCCGTAATGTTCTCCCCTCGTACGGGAGAAGTGAAGAGCCGTAATGTTCTCCCCTCGTACGGGAGGAGTGAAGAGCCGTAATGTTCTCCCCTCGTACGGGAGAAGTGAAGGGCCGTAATGTTCTCCCCTCGTACGGGAGGAGTGAAGAGCCGTAATGTTCTCCCTCGTACGGGAGAAGTGAAGAGCCGTAATGTTCTCCCCTCGTACGGGAGGAGTGAAGAGCCGTAATGTTCTCCCCTCGTACGGGAGAAGTGAAGGGCCGTAATGTTCTCCCCTCGTACGGGAGAAGTGAAGAGCCGTAATGTTCTCCCCTCGTACGGGAGAAGTGAAGAGCCGTAATGTTCTCCCCTCGTACGGGAGAAGTGAAGATGTATTATTGTGATTTATCATCCCATGGCTATAGCTCTCGAGACTACCATTTGCCTCATGCAGCGAGACATCTACTTTGCATAGAGTTGATCAGGCGGTTGAATGCTGTCCTGCTACTCCAATGGCTGTGCGAAGGTGCTGGATATTGGTGGGAACTGGAATATGCTGTCGTATACTGATTGGGAAGGTGGTCCCGTGTGGCTCAGTCGGTAGAGCATGGCGCTTGCAACGCCAGGTTCGTTTCCCACGGGGCACCAGTACGGGGGGGGGAATATGTAGTCACTACAGTAAGTCGCTCTGGATAAGAGCGTCTGATAAATGACTAAAGTGTAAAAATGTACACGTCGATCCAGAGCATCCCAAACATGCTCAATGGGTGACATGTCTGGTGAATATGCAGGCCATGGAAGAATTGGGACATTTTCAGCTTCCAGGAATTGTGTGCAGATCCTTGCGACATGGGGGGGCCGTGCATTATCATGCTGAATCATGAGGTGATGGCGGCGGATGAATGGCACGACAACGGGGCCTCAGGATCTCATCACGGTATCTCTGTGCATTCAAAAATGCAATTGAGTTCGTTGTCCGTAGCTTTATGCCCGCCCCATACCATAACCCCCACCGCCACCATGGAGCCCTCTGTTCACAACGTTGACATCAGCAAACCGCTCGCCCACACGACGCCATACACGTGGTCTGCGGTTGTGAGGCCCGTTGGATGTACGGTGCGTTCGGAAAGTATTCAGACCCCTTGACTTTTTTTTTCACATTTTGTTACGTTACAGACTTATTCTAGAATGGATTACGTTTTTTTTCCCCCTCATCAATCTACACACAATACCCCATAATGACATCACAATACCCCATAATGACATCACAATACCCCATAATGACATCACAATACCCCACAATGACATCACAATACCCCACAATGACATCACAATACCCCACAATGACATCACAATACCCCACAATGACATCACAATACCCCATAATGACAAAGCAAAAAAGGTTTATAAAAGTTTTAAAAAAAAATAAAAAAAAGTATTCAGACCCTTTACTCAGTACTTTGTTGAAGCACCTTTGGCAGCGATTACAGCCTTGAGTCTTCTTGGGTATGACGCTACAAGCTTGGACACCTGTATTTGGGGAGTTTCTCCCTTTCTTCTCTGCAGATCCTCTCAAGCTCTGTCAGGTTGGATGGGGAGCTTTGTCCGGGCCACTCAAGGACATTCAGAGACTTTTTTATTTTATTTTGTAATTTATTTCACCTTTTATTTAACCAGGTAGGCCAGTTGAGAACAAGTTCTCATTTACAACTGCAACCTGGCCAAGATAAAGCAAAGCAGTGCGACACAAACAACAGTATTTCCTAGCCTCAGTGCAGTGGGCAGCTGGGAGGAGGTACTCTTATTCTCCATGGACTTTACAGTGTCCCAGAACATTTTGGAATTGGTGCTGCAGGATGCAAATTTCTGTTATGAAAGCAAATGCTAGCTTTTTCAATCTGACTGTGTGTATTGGTTCCTGACTTCCCTGAAAAGTTGCATATCGCGGGGACTATTCGAAGCTGGTGCAGAACGCCAGAGGTTGTTTTTGTGCTGGTCAAGTCTGGAGAGAACCAAGGGCTATATCTGTTCTTTATCCTTGTCCCGAAGCCACTCCTGCGTTGTCTTGGCTGTGTGTTCAGGGTCGTTGTCCTGTTGGAAGGTGAACCTTCGCTCCAGTCAGAGGTCCTGAGTGCTCTGAAGCAGGTTTTCATTAAGGATCTCTCTGTACTTTGCTCCGTTCATCTTTGCCTCGATCCTGACTCGTCTCCCAGTCTCCGCCGCTGACAAACATCCCCACAGTATAATGCCGCCACCACCATGCTTCACCGTAGGGATGGTGCCAGGTTTCCTCCAGACGTGACGCTTGGCATTCAGGCCAAAGAGTTCAATCTTGGTTTCATCAGACCAGAGAATCTTGTTTCTCATAGTCTGAGAGTCCTCTAGATGCCTTTTGACAAACTCCAAGTGGGCTGTCATGTTCCTTTTACTGAGGAGTGGCTTCCATCTGGCCACTCTACCATAAAGGCCTGATTGGTGGAGTGATGCAGAGATGGTTGTCCTTCTGGAAGGTTCTCCCATCTCCACAGAAACTCTGGAGCTCTGTCAGAGTGACCATCGGGTTCTTGGTCACCTCCCTGACCAAGACCCTTCTCCCCCAATTGCTCAGTTTGGCCGGGCGGCCAGCTCTAGGAAGAGTCTTGGTGGTTCCAAACTTCTTCCATTTAAGAATGATGGAGGCCACTGTGTTCTTGGGGACCTTCAATGCTGCAGAAATGTTTTGGTACCCTTCCCCCAGATCTGTGCCTCGACATAATCCAGTCTCGGAGCTCTATGGACAATTCCTTCGACGAACACAACTTGTTTTTTGCACTGTCAACTGTGGGACCTTATATAGACAGGTGTGTGCCTTTCCAAGTCATATCCAATCAATTAAATTTACCAACAGGTGGACTCCAATCAAGTTGTAGAAACATCTCAAGGATGATCAATGGAAACAGGATGCACCTGAGCTCAATTTCGAGTCTCATAGCAAAGGGTCTGAATACGTATGTGAAATAAGGTATTTCTGTGTTTTATTTCTAATAAATGTTTTTTTTTTAAACTCTAAACTTATTTTTGCTTTGTCATTATGGGGTTTTGTGTGTAGATTGCTGATGAAAATAATATTTAATCCATGTTAGAATAAGACAGCAATGCAAAAAACTTGCGTGAAAAGTCCAGGGGTCTGAAAACTTTCCAAATTCACTGTTCTGCCAAATTCTTTAAAACAATGTTGGAGGTGGCTTATGGTAGAGAAATGGACATTCAATTCTCTGGCAACAGCTCTGGTGGACATTCCTGCAGTCAGCATGCAAATTGCACGCTCCCTGAAAACTTGAGACGTCTTGTTGTGACAAAACTGCACATTTTAGTGGTGGTTTAATGTCCCCAGCACAAGGTGCACCTGTGTAACGAGTATGCTGTTTAATCAGCTTCTTGATATGCCACACCTGTCAGGTGGATGGATTATCTTGGCAGAGAAAATGTGTGCACAAAATATGAGAGATCAGCATTTTTGTGCGTGTGGAACATTTCTGGGATCTTTTATTTCAGCTCATGAAACATGGGACCAACACTTTACATGATGCGCTTAGTCAGTGTACTACTATGGCTATGTACAGTGTTGTAATGATGTGCAAATAGTTAAAGTACAAAAGGGAAAATAAATAAACATAAATATGGGTTGTATTTACGATGGTGTTTGTTCTTCACTGGTTGCCCCTTTTTCTCTCTCTCCGCCGCTCTCCGCGTCTCCACCTCCCTCCCTCCCTCCCTCCCCCCCTCTCGGCATTCCTCTCCGGCTGACTAAACTGGTTGTCCCCCGGTAGGCTTGGCAGTCCGTGTGAAG
The DNA here is from genome assembly GCF_905237065.1 of Salmo salar. Lineage (NCBI taxonomy): Eukaryota > Metazoa > Chordata > Actinopteri > Salmoniformes > Salmonidae > Salmo > Salmo salar. The sequence continues at coordinate 2,418,581 of NC_059448.1, forward strand.
AGCTGCCTCGCTGAACGAACTAACCTCCGTCTCTCTCTGCGCTTTTTTTAAATGACTAACTAGGCTAACGCAGCTAACTCTCCGAGCTTTCCGTTCGCGTTGTCCGTAGCAGCAGGCGACGATGCATAGTGTTGGATCTAACTGAAGGAGAGAGAGAGGAGAGAGAGAGGAGGGAGAATTTTACCTTCGGATAAGAGGAGTACTACCCATCTATTTAACTACCGCACTATTTCTGAATTTGTGCTACCGGGAAGAGCGGAAGGGCGTTATATAGCAGGAATACAATCACGATGGGTTTCTACGGCACGTTGAAGCACATCTTCTATAAAGTGAGTGGCGGGGTCATATTTCTATTTTTGAATGCACCGGTTCCGATTTTTTTTTTTTTTTTTATACCTGGCATTTTATAAGTGTGATTTCAAATCAGTGATTTGCTGGGTTTTTTTTTTTCTTCCTTCTTCTTCTCCGGGCTAAAGACACTGCTGTATATTAGTGTTATTTATCTGGTATATTGGGGTTTTGGTGGTGCTTCTATCTCTCTCTCTGTGTGTGTGTGTGTGTGTGTGTGTGTGTGTGTGTGTGTGTGTGTGTGTGTGTGTGTGTGTGTGTGTGTGTGTGTGTGTGTGTGTGTGTGTGTGTGTGTGTGTGTGTGTGTGTGTGTGTGTGTGTGTGTGTGAGAGAGAGAGAGACTTTTTCAGTCTTAATCTCTCTCAAAAAAAAAAAACACGCTCTGAAATGTAGCCTACAGAATATAAGCTAAATGTATAAGATTGTTACATGGCCATATTTAGCCATGTAGTCGTCTGTTGTGCTGCGGTACGTGTATGTAGTCTGCTGCGCTATAGACTACTATAGAAAAGGTGTCGGCGAACCGAATCAATGAATGGATCTGCAGCCCGCTTTGGGGGAAAACAAACAGATAAGGAAGACACGGCTAGTGTGTGTGTGCTGACTGAACCAATGTTTTGTTCCGGTAGATTAGGCTAAATCAATCTGAAATTGTTTTTATACACACACACACACACACGTGTGTGTGTCGCAGGAACGGGAGTCCCCCCTCAGCCTGGTGCAACAGTATGAGTGTTGTGCATGCCATTATGCGCATCCTGCCCCCAGGCAGCAGTGGTATGGTGTCACCTGGCTTGGGGGTTAATGGGGCAGCAGTGGTATGGTGTCACCTGGCTTGGGGGTTAATGGGGCAGCAGTGGTATGGTGTCACCTGGCTTGGGGGTTAGTGGGGCAGCAGTGGTATGGTGTCACCTGGCTTGGGGGTTAATGGGGCAGCAGTGGTATGGTGTCACCTGGCTTGGGGGTGAATGGGGCAGCAGTGGTATGGTGTCACCTGGCTTGGGGGTTAATGGGGCAGCAGTGGTATGGTGTCACCTGGCTTGGGGGTTAATGGGGCAGCAGAGGTATGGTGTCACCTGGCTTGGGGGTTAATGGGGCAGCAGTGGTATGGTGTCACCTGGCTTGGGGGTTAATGGGGCAGCAGTGGTATGGTGTCACCTGGCTTGGGGGTTAATGGGGCAGCAGTGGTATGGTGTCACCTGGCTTGGGGGTTAATGGGTCAGCAGTGGTATGGTGTCACCTGGCTTGGGGGTTAATGGGGCAGCAGTGGTATGGTGTCACCTGGCTTGGGGGTTAATGGGTCAGCAGTGGTATGGTGTCACCTGGCTTGGGGTTAATGGGGCAGCAGTGGTATGGTGTCACCTGGCTTGGGGGTTAATGGGGCAGCAGTGGTATGGTGTCACCTGGCTTGGGGTGAATGGGGCAGCAGTGGTATGGTGTCACCTGGCTTGGGGGTTAATGGGTCAGCAGTGGTATGGTGTCACCTGGCTTGGGGGTTAATGGGGCAGCAGTGGTATATTCTGTTTTTCCTGACAACTCCAGCTGAATTCTTCCACTGCTGTGGGGCATTTCTATCCAGGACCCATGAGCACTAACGTCAAGTTCAAAGATACTGACCTTTAGACCCCCAGGGAACTAATATCAACACTACTGCTGACCTTTAGACCCCCAGGGAACTAATATCAACACTACTGCTGACCTTTAGACCCCCAGGGAACTAATATCAACACTACTGCTGACCTTTAGACCCCAGGGAACTAATATCAACACTACTGCTGACCTAATGACCCCCAGGGAACTAATATCAACACTACTGCTGACCTAATGACCCCCAGGGAACTAATATCAACACTACTGCTGACCTAATGACCCCAGGGAACTAATATCAACACTACTGCTGACCTAATGACCCCAGGGAACTAATATCAACACTACTGCTGACCTAATGACCCCAGGGAACTAATATCAACACTACTGCTGACCTAATGACCCCAGGGAACTAATATCAACACTACTGCTGACCTAATGACCCCAGGGAACTAATATCAACACTACTGCTGACCTTTAGACCCCCAAGGAACTAATATCAACACTACTGCTGACCTTTAGACCCCCAGGGAACTAATATCAACACTACTGCTGACCTAATGACCCCAGGGAACTAATATCAACACTACTGCTGACCTAATGACCCCAGGGAACTAATATCAACACTACTGCTGACCTTTAGACCCCAGGGAACTAATATCAACACTACTGCTGACCTTTAGACCCCCAGGGAACTAATATCAACACTACTGCTGACCTTTAGACCCCAGGGAACTAATATCAACACTACTGCTGACCTAATGACCCCAGGGAACTAATATCAACACTACTGCTGACCTAATGACCCCAGGGAACTAATATCAACACTACTGCTGACCTAATGACCCCCAGGGAACTAATATCAACACTACTGCTGACCTTTAGACCCCAGGGAACTAATATCAGCACTACTGCTGACCTAATGACCCCAGGGAACTAATATCAACACTACTGCTGACCTAATGACCCCAGGGAACTAATATCAACACTACTGCTGACCTAATGACCCCAGGGAACTAATATCAACACTACTGCTGACCTAATGACCCCAGGGAACTAATATCAACACTACTGCTGACCTAATGACCCCAGGGAACTAATATCAACACTACTGCTGACCTAATGACCCCAGGGAACTAATATCAACACTACTGCTGACCTAATGACCCCAGGGAACTAATATCAACACTACTGCTGACCTAATGACCCCAGGGAACTAATATCAACACTACTGCTGACCTTTAGACCCCAGGGAACTAATATCAACACTACTGCTGACCTTTAGACCCCAGGGAACTAATATCAAAACTACTGCTGACCTAATGACCCCAGGGAACTAATATCAACACTACTGCTGACCTAATGACCCCAGGGAACTAATATCAACACTACTGCTGACCTAATGACCCCAGGGAACTAATATCAACACTACTGCTGACCTTTAGACCCCAGGGAACTAATATCAACACTACTGCTGACCTAATGACCCCAGGGAACTAATATCAACACTACTGCTGACCTAATGACCCCAGGGAACTAATATCAACACTACTGCTGACCTTTAGACCCCAGGGAACTAATATCAACACTACTGCTGACCTAATGACCCCAGGGAACTAATATCAACACTACTGCTGACCTTTAGACCCCAGGGAACTAATATCAACACTACTGCTGACCTTTAGACCCCAGGGAACTAATATCAACACTACTGCTGACCTTTAGACCCCAGGGAACTAATATCAACACTACTGCTGACCTAATGACCCCAGGGAACTAATATCAACACTACTGCTGACCTAATGACCCCAGGGAACTAATATCAACACTACTGCTGACCTTTAGACCCCAGGGAACTAATATCAACACTACTGCTGACCTTTAGACCCCCAGGGAACTAATATCAACACTACTGCTGACCTAATGACCCCAGGGAACTAATATCAACACTACTGCTGACCTAATGACCCCAGGGAACTAATATCAACACTACTGCTGACCTAATGACCCCAGGGAACTAATATCAACACTACTGCTGACCTAATGACCCCAGGGAACTAATATCAACACTACTGCTGACCTAATGACCCCAGGGAACTAATATCAACACTACTGCTGACCTAATGACCCCAGGGAACTAATATCAACACTACTGCTGACCTAATGACCCCAGGGAACTAATATCAACACTACTGCTGACCTAATGACCCCAGGGAACTAATATCAACACTACTGCTGACCTTTAGACCCCAGGGAACTAATATCAACACTACTGCTGACCTTTAGACCCCCAGGGAACTAATATCAACACTACTGCTGACCTTTAGACCCCAGGGAACTAATATCAACACTACTGCTGACCTTTGGACCCCAGGGAACTAATATCAACACTACTGCTGACCTTTAGACCCCAGGGAACTAATATCAACACTACTGCTGACCTTTAGACCCCAGGGAACTAATATCAACACTACTGCTGACCTAATGACCCCAGGGAACTAATATCAACACTACTGCTGACCTTTAGACCCCAGGGAACTAATATCAACACTACTGCTGACCTTTAGACCCCAGGGAACTAATATCAACACTACTGCTGACCTTTAGACCCCAGGGAACTAATATCAACACTACTGCTGACCTTTAGACCCCCAGGGAACTAATATCAACACTACTGCTGACCTTTAGACCCCCAGGGAACTAATATCAACACTACTGCTGACCTAATGACCCCAGGGAACTAATATCAACACTACTGCTGACCTTTAGACCCCAGGGAACTAATATCAACACTACTGCTGACCTAATGACCCCAGGGAACTAATATCAACACTACTGCTGACCTAATGACCCCAGGGAACTAATATCAACACTACTGCTGACCTAATGACCCCAGGGAACTAATATCAACACTACTGCTGACCTAATGACCCCAGGGAACTAATATCAACACTACTGCTGACCTTTAGACCCCAGGGAACTAATATCAACACTACTGCTGACCTTTAGACCCCAGGGAACTAATATCAACACTACTGCTGACCTTTAGACCCCAGGGAACTAATATCAACACTACTGCTGACCTAATGACCCCAGGGAACTAATATCAGCACTACTGCTGACCTAATGACCCCAGGGAACTAATATCAACACTACTGCTGACCTTTAGACCCCAGGGAACTAATATCAACACTACTGCTGACCTTTAGACCCCAGGGAACTAATATCAACACTACTGCTGACCTTTAGACCCCCAGGGAACTAATATCAACACTACTGCTGACCTAATGACCCCAGGGAACTAATATCAACACTACTGCTGACCTAATGACCCCAGGGAACTAATATCAACACTACTGCTGACCTTTAGACCCCAGGGAACTAATATCAACACTACTGCTGACCTTTAGACCCCAGGGAACTAATATCAACACTACTGCTGACCTTTAGACCCCAGGGAACTAATATCAACACTTGTATTTAGTTTTCGATAAAGTATTTATATTTATATTCTTCTGTAACTTAAATTCAGCTCATAGTGTCTCCTGCTACTGTCCTCTCTTCTACTGACATACTGTTATGTTCAGCTCATAGTGTCTCCTGTTACTGTCCTCTCTTCCACTGTCATACTGTTATGTTCAGCTCATAATGTCTCCTGTTACTGTCCTCTCTTCCACTGTCATACTGTTATGTTCAGCTCATAGTGTCTCCTGTTACTGTCCTCTCTTCCACTGACATACTGTTATGTTCAGCTCATAGTGTCTCCTGTTACTGTCCTCTCTTCCACTGGCTGTTATGTTCAGCTCATAGTGTCTCCTGTTACTGTCCTCTCTTCCACTGACTGTTATGTTCAGCTCATAGGGTCTCCTGTTACTGTCCTCTCTTCCACTGACATACTGTTATGTTCAGCTCATAGTGTCTCCTGTTACTGTCCTCTCTTCCACTGACATACTGTTATGTTCAGCTCATAGTGTCTCCTGCTACTGTCCTCTCTTCCACTGACATACTGTTATGTTCAGCTCATAGTGTCTCCTGTTACTGTCCTCCCTTCCACTGTCATACTGTTATGTTCAGCTCATAGTGTCTCCTGTTACTGTCCTCTCTTCCACTGTCATACTGTTATGTTCAGCTCATAGTGTCTCCTGTTACTGTCCTCCCTTCCACTGGCTGTTATGTTCAGCTCATAGTGTCTCCTGTTACTGTCCTCTCTTCCACTGACATACTGTTATGTTCAGCTCATAGTGTCTCCTGTTACTGTCCTCTCTTCCACTGACATACTGTTATGTTCAGCTCATAGTGTCTCCTGTTACTGTCCTCTCTTCCACTGACTGTTATGTTCAGCTCATAGTGTCTCCTGTTACTGTCCTCTCTTCCACTGACTGTTATGTTCAGCTCATAGTGTCTCCTGTTACTGTCCTCTCTTCCACTGACATACTGTTATGTTCAGCTCATAGTGTCTCCTGTTACTGTCCTCTCTTCCACTGTCATACTGTTATGTTCAGCTCATAATGTCTCCTGTTACTGTCCTCTCTTCCACTGTCATACTGTTATGTTCAGCTCATAGTGTCTCCTGTTACTGTCCTCTCTTCCACTGACATACTGTTATGTTCAGCTCATAGTGTCTCCTGTTACTGTCCTCTCTTCCACTGGCTGTTATGTTCAGCTCATAGTGTCTCCTGTTACTGTCCTCTCTTCCACTGACTGTTATGTTCAGCTCATAGGGTCTCCTGTTACTGTCCTCTCTTCCACTGACATACTGTTATGTTCAGCTCATAGTGTCTCCTGTTACTGTCCTCTCTTCCACTGACATACTGTTATGTTCAGCTCATAGTGTCTCCTGCTACTGTCCTCTCTTCCACTGACATACTGTTATGTTCAGCTCATAGTGTCTCCTGTTACTGTCCTCCCTTCCACTGTCATACTGTTATGTTCAGCTCATAGTGTCTCCTGTTACTGTCCTCTCTTCCACTGTCATACTGTTATGTTCAGCTCATAGTGTCTCCTGTTACTGTCCTCCCTTCCACTGGCTGTTATGTTCAGCTCATAGTGTCTCCTGTTACTGTCCTCTCTTCCACTGACATACTGTTATGTTCAGCTCATAGTGTCTCCTGTTACTGTCCTCTCTTCCACTGACATACTGTTATGTTCAGCTCATAGTGTCTCCTGTTACTGTCCTCTCTTCCACTGACTGTTATGTTCAGCTCATAGTGTCTCCTGTTACTGTCCTCTCTTCCACTGACTGTTATGTTCAGCTCATAGTGTCTCCTGTTACTGTCCTCTCTTCCACTGACATACTGTTATGTTCAGCTCATAGTGTCTCCTGTTACTGTCCTCTCTTCCACTGGCTGTTATGTTCAGCTCATAGTGTCTCCTGTTACTGTCCTCTCTTCCACTGACATACTGTTATGTTCAGCTCATAGTGTCTCCTGTTACTGTCCTCTCTTCCACTGACATACTGTTATGTTCAGCTCATAGTGTCTCCTGTTACTGTCCTCTCTTCCACTGCCATACTGTTATGTTCAGCTCATAGTGTCTCCTGTTACTGTCCTCTCTTCCACTGACATACTGTTATGTTCAGCTCATAGTGTCTCCTGTTACTGTCCTCTCTTCCACTGCCATACTGTTATGTTCAGCTCATAGTGTCTCCTGCTACTGTCCTCTCTTCCACTGACATACTGTTATGTTCAGCTCATAGTGTCTCCTGTTACTGTCCTCTCTTCCACTGACATACTGTTATGTTCAGCTCATAGTGTCTCCTGTTACTGTCCTCTCTTCCACTGACATACTGTTATGTTCAGCTCATAGTGTCTCCTGTTACTGTCCTCTCTTCCACTGACATACTGTTATGTTCAGCTCATAGTGTCTCCTGTTACTGTCCTCTCTTCCACTGACATACTGTTATGTTCAGCTCATAGTGTCTCCTGTTACTGTCCTCTCTTCCACTGACTGTTATGTTCAGCTCATAGTGTCTCCTGTTACTGTCCTCTCTTCCACTGACATACTGTTATGTTCAGCTCATAGTGTCTCCTGCTACTGTCCTCTCTTCCACTGGCTGTTATGTTCAGCTCATAGTGTCTCCTGTTACTGTCCTCTCTTCCACTGACTGTTATGTTCAGCTCATAGTGTCTCCTGTTACTGTCCTCTCTTCCACTGACATACTGTTATGTTCAGCTCATAGTGTCTCCTGTTACTGTCCTCTCTTCCACTGACATACTGTTATGTTCAGCTCATAGTGTCTCCTGTTACTGTCCTCTCTTCCACTGACTGTTATGTTCAGCTCATAGTGTCTCCTGCTACTGTCCTCTCTTCCACTGACATACTGTTATGTTCAGCTCATAGTGTCTCCTGCTACTGTCCTCTCTTCCACTGACATACTGTTATGTTCAGCTCATAGTGTCTCCTGCTACTGTCCTCTCTTCCACTGACATACTGTTATGTTCAGCTCATAGTGTCTCCTGTTACTGTCCTCTCTTCCACTGACATACTGTTATGTTCAGCTCATAGTGTCTCCTGTTACTGTCCTCTCTTCCACTGACTGTTATGTTCAGCTCATAGTGTCTCCTGTTACTGTCCTCTCTTCCACTGACTGTTATGTTCAGCTCATAGTGTCTCCTGTTACTGTCCTCTCTTCCACTGACATACTGTTATGTTCAGCTCATAGTGTCTCCTGTTACTGTCCTCTCTTCCACTGACATACTGTTATGTTCAGCTCATAGTGTCTCCTGTTACTGTCCTCTCTTCCACTGACATACTGTTATGTTCAGCTCATAGTGTCTCCTGTTACTGTCCTCTCTTCCACTGACATACTGTTATGTTCAGCTCATAGTGTCTCCTGTTACTGTCCTCTCTTCCACTGGCTGTTATGTTCAGCTCATAGTGTCTCCTGCTACTGTCCTCTCTTCCACTGACATACTGTTATGTTCAGCTCATAGTGTCTCCTGTTACTGTCCTCTCTTCCACTGACATACTGTTATGTTCAGCTCATAGTGTCTCCTGTTACTGTCCTCTCTTCTACTGACATACTGTTATGTTCAGCTCATAGTGTCTCCTGTTACTGTCCTCTCTTCCACTGACATACTGTTATGTTCAGCTCATAGTGTCTCCTGTTACTGTCCTCTCTTCCACTGACATACTGTTATGTTCAGCTCATAGTGTCTCCTGTTACTGTCCTCTCTTCTACTGACATACTGTTATGTTCAGCTCATAGTGTCTCCTGTTACTGTCCTCTCTTCCACTGACTGTTATGTTCAGCTCATAGTGTCTCCTGTTACTGTCCTCTCTTCCACTGACATACTGTTATGTTCAGCTCATAGTGTCTCCTGTTACTGTCCTCTCTTCCACTGACATACTGTTATGTTCAGCTCATAGTGTCTCCTGTTACTGTCCTCTCTTCCACTGACATACTGTTATGTTCAGCTCATAGTGTCTCCTGTTACTGTCCTCTCTTCCACTGACATACTGTTATGTTCAGCTCATAGTGTCTCCTGTTACTGTCCTCTCTTCCACTGGCTGTTATGTTCAGCTCATAGTGTCTCCTGTTACTGTCCTCTCTTCCACTGACATACTGTTATGTTCAGCTCATAGTGTCTCCTGTTACTGTCCTCTCTTCCACTGACATACTGTTATGTTCAGCTCATAGTGTCTCCTGTTACTGTCCTCTCTTCTACTGACATACTGTTATGTTCAGCTCATAGTGTCTCCTGTTACTGTCCTCTCTTCCACTGACATACTGTTATGTTCAGCTCATAGTGTCTCCTGTTACTGTCCTCTCTTCCACTGATATACTGTTATGTTCAGCTCATAGTGTCTCCTGTTACTGTCCTCTCTTCCACTGACATACTGTTATGTTCAGCTCATAGTGTCTCCTGCTACTGTCCTCTCTTCCACTGACTGTTATGTTCAGCTCATAGTGTCTCCTGTTACTGTCCTCTCTTCCACTGACATACTGTTATGTTCAGCTCATAGTGTCTCCTGTTACTGTCCTCTCTTCCACTGACATACTGTTATGTTCAGCTCATAGTGTCTCCTGTTACTGTCCTCTCTTCCACTGACTGTTATGTTCAGCTCATAGTGTCTCCTGTTACTGTCCTCTCTTCCACTGACATACTGTTATGTTCAGCTCATAGTGTCTCCTGTTACTGTCCTCTCTTCCACTGACATACTGTTATGTTCAGCTCATAGTGTCTCCTGTTACTGTCCTCTCTTCCACTGACATACTGTTATGTTCAGCTGATAGTGTCTCCTGCTACTGTCCTCTCTTCCACTGGCTGTTATGTTCAGCTCATAGTGTCTCCTGTTACTGTCCTCTCTTCCACTGGCTGTTATGTTCAGCTCATAGTGTCTCCTGCTACTGTCCTCTCTTCCACTGTCATACTGTTATGTTCAGCTCATAGTGTCTCCTGCTACTGTCCTCTCTTCCACTGACATACTGTTATGTTCAGCTCATAGTGTCTCCTGCTACTGTCCTCTCTTCCACTGACATACTGTTATGTTCAGCTCATAGTGTCTCCTGTTACTGTCCTCTCTTCCACTGACATACTGTTATGTTCAGCTCATAGTGTCTCCTGTTACTGTCCTCTCTTCCACTGACATACTGTTATGTTCAGCTCATAGTGTCTCCTGTTACTGTCCTCTCTTCCACTGACATACTGTTATGTTCAGCTCATAGTGTCTCCTGTCCTCTCTTCCACTGACATACTGTTATGTTCAGCTCATAGTGTCTCCTGTTACTGTCCTCTCTTCCACTGGCTGTTATGTTCAGCTCATAGTGTCTCCTGTCCTCTCTTCCACTGACATACTGTTATGTTCAGCTCATAGTGTCTCCTGTTACTGTCCTCTCTTCCACTGACATACTGTTATGTTCAGCTCATAGTGTCTCCTGTTACTGTCCTCTCTTCCACTGACTGTTATGTTCAGCTCATAGTGTCTCCTGTTACTGTCCTCTCTTCCACTGACATACTGTTATATTCAGCTCATAGTGTCTCCTGTTACTGTCCTCTCTTCCACTGACATACTGTTATGTTCAGCTCATAGTGTCTCCTGTTACTGTCCTCTCTTCCACTGACATACTGTTATGTTCAGCTCATAGTGTCTCCTGCTACTGTCCTCTCTTCCACTGACATACTGTTATGTTCAGCTCATAGTGTCTCCTGTTACTGTCCTCTCTTCCACTGACATACTGTTATGTTCAGCTCATAGTGTCTCCTGTTACTGTCCTCTCTTCCACTGACATACTGTTATGTTCAGCTCATAGTGTCTCCTGCTACTGTCCTCTCTTCCACTGACATACTGTTATGTTCAGCTCATAGTGTCTCCTGCTACTGTCCTCTCTTCCACTGACTGTTATGTTCAGCTCATAGGGTCACCTGCTACTGTCCTCTCTTCTACTGACATACTGTTATGTTCAGCTCATAGTGTCTCCTGTTACTGTCCTCTCTTCCACTGGCTGTTATGTTCAGCTCATAGTGTCTCCTGCTACTGTCCTCTCTTCCACTGACATACTGTTATGTTCAGCTCATAGTGTCTCCTGTTACTGTCCTCTCTTCCACTGACATACTGTTATGTTCAGCTCATAGTGTCTCCTGTTACTGTCCTCTCTTCCACTGACATACTGTTATGTTCAGCTCATAGTGTCTCCTGTTACTGTCCTCTCTTCCACTGACTGTTATGTTCAGCTCATAGTGTCTCCTGTTACTGTCCTCTCTTCCACTGACATACTGTTATGTTCAGCTCATAGTGTCTCCTGTTACTGTCCTCTCTTCCACTGACATACTGTTATGTTCAGCTCATAGTGTCTCCTGTTACTGTCCTCTCTTCCACTGTCATACTGTTATGTTCAGCTCATAGTGTCTCCTGCTACTGTCCTCTCTTCCACTGACTGTTATGTTCAGCTCATAGTGTCTCCTGTTACTGTCCTCTCTTCCACTGACTGTTATGTTCAGCTCATAGTGTCTCCTGTTACTGTCCTCTCTTCCACTGACATACTGTTATGTTCAGCTCATAGTGTCTCCTGTTACTGTCCTCTCTTCCACTGACATACTGTTATGTTCAGCTCATAGTGTCTCCTGTTACTGTCCTCTCTTCCACTGTCATACTGTTATGTTCAGCTCATAGTGTCTCCTGCTACTGTCCTCTCTTCCACTGTCATACTGTTATGTTCAGCTCATAGTGTCTCCTGTTACTGTCCTCCCTTCCACTGGCTGTTATGTTCAGCTCATAGTGTCTCCTGTTACTGTCCTCTCTTCCACTGACATACTGTTATGTTCAGCTCATAGTGTCTCCTGTTACTGTCCTCTCTTCCACTGACATACTGTTATGTTCAGCTCATAGTGTCTCCTGTTACTGTCCTCTCTTCTACTGACATACTGTTATGTTCAGCTCATAGTGTCTCCTGTTACTGTCCTCTCTTCCACTGACATACTGTTATGTTCAGCTCATAGTGTCTCCTGTTACTGTCCTCTCTTCCACTGACATACTGTTATGTTCAGCTCATAGTGTCTCCTGTTACTGTCCTCTCTTCTACTGACATACTGTTATGTTCAGCTCATAGTGTCTCCTGTTACTGTCCTCTGTTCCACTGGCTGTTATGTTCAGCTCATAGTGTCTCCTGTTACTGTCCTCTCTTCCACTGACATACTGTTATGTTCAGCTCATAGTGTCTCCTGTTACTGTCCTCTCTTCCACTGGCTGTTATGTTCAGCTCATAGTGTCTCCTGTTACTGTCCTCTCTTCCACTGGCTGTTATGTTCAGCTCATAGTGTCTCCTGTTACTGTCCTCTCTTCCACTGACATACTGTTATGTTCAGCTCATAGTGTCTCCTGTTACTGTCCTCTCTTCCACTGACTGTTATGTTCAGCTCATAGTGTCTCCTGTTACTGTCCTCTCTTCCACTGACATACTGTTATGTTCAGCTCATAGTGTCTCCTGTTACTGTCCTCTCTTCCACTGACATACTGTTATGTTCAGCTCATAGTGTCTCCTGTTACTGTCCTCCCTTCCACTGACATACTGTTATGTTCAGCTCATAGTGTCTCCTGTTACTGTCCTCTCTTCCACTGACATACTGTTATGTTCAGCTCATAGTGTCTCCTGTTACTGTCCTCTCTTCCACTGGCTGTTATGTTCAGCTCATAGTGTCTCCTGTTACTGTCCTCTCTTCCACTGACATACTGTTATGTTCAGCTCATAGTGTCTCCTGCTACTGTCCTCTCTTCCACTGACTGTTATGTTCAGCTCATAGTGTCTCCTGCTACTGTCCTCTCTTCTACTGGCTGTTATGTTCAGCTCATAGTGTCTCCTGTTACTGTCCTCTCTTCCACTGGCTGTTATGTTCAGCTCATAGTGTCTCCTGTTACTGTCCTCTCTTCCACTGACATACTGTTATGTTCAGCTCATAGTGTCTCCTGTTACTGTCCTCTCTTCCACTGACATACTGTTATGTTCAGCTCATAGTGTCTCCTGTTACTGTCCTCTCTTCCACTGACATACTGTTATGTTCAGCTCATAGTGTCTCCTGTTACTGTCCTCTCTTCCACTGACATACTGTTATGTTCAGCTCATAGTGTCTCCTGTTACTGTCCTCTCTTCCACTGACATACTGTTATGTTCAGCTCATAGTGTCTCCTGTTACTGTCCTCTCTTCCACTGACTGTTATGTTCAGCTCATAGGGTCACCTGCTACTGTCCTCTCTTCTACTGACATACTGTTATGTTCAGCTCATAGTGTCTCCTGTTACTGTCCTCTCTTCCACTGACATACTGTTATGTTCAGCTCATAGTGTCTCCTGTTACTGTCCTCTCTTCCACTGACATACTGTTATGTTCAGCTCATAGTGTCTCCTGTTACTGTCCTCTCTTCCACTGACATACTGTTATGTTCAGCTCATAGTGTCTCCTGTTACTGTCCTCTCTTCCACTGACTGTTATGTTCAGCTCATAGTGTCTCCTGCTACTGTCCTCTCTTCCACTGACATACTGTTATGTTCAGCTCATAGTGTCTCCTGTTACTGTCCTCTCTTCCACTGACATACTGTTATGTTCAGCTCATAGTGTCTCCTGTTACTGTCCTCTCTTCCACTGACATACTGTTATGTTCAGCTCATAGTGTCTCCTGTTACTGTCCTCTCTTCCACTGACATACTGTTATGTTCAGCTCATAGTGTCTCCTGTTACTGTCCTCTCTTCCACTGACATACTGTTATGTTCAGCTCATAGTGTCTCCTGTTACTGTCCTCTCTTCCACTGACATACTGTTATGTTCAGCTCATAGTGTCTCCTGTTACTGTCCTCTCTTCCACTGACATACTGTTATGTTCAGCTCATAGTGTCTCCTGTTACTGTCCTCTCTTCCACTGACATACTGTTATGTTCAGCTCATAGTGTCTCCTGTTACTGTCCTCTCTTCCACTGACATACTGTTATGTTCAGCTCATAGTGTCTCCTGTTACTGTCCTCTCTTCCACTGACATACTGTTATGTTCAGCTCATAGTGTCTCCTGTTACTGTCCTCTCTTCCACTGACATACTGTTATGTTCAGCTCATAGTGTCTCCTGTTACTGTCCTCTCTTCCACTGACATACTGTTATGTTCAGCTCATAGTGTCTCCTGTTACTGTCCTCTCTTCCACTGACATACTGTTATGTTCAGCTCATAGTGTCTCCTGTTACTGTCCTCTCTTCCACTGGCTGTTATGTTCAGCTCATAGTGTCTCCTGTTACTGTCCTCTCTTCCACTGACATACTGTTATGTTCAGCTCATAGTGTCTCCTGCTACTGTCCTCTCTTCCACTGACATACTGTTATGTTCAGCTCATAGTGTCTCCTGTTACTGTCCTCTCTTCCACTGACATACTGTTATGTTCAGCTCATAGTGTCTCCTGTTACTGTCCTCTCTTCCACTGACATACTGTTATGTTCAGCTCATAGTGTCTCCTGCTACTGTCCTCTCTTCCACTGACATACTGTTATGTTCAGCTCATAGTGTCTCCTGTTACTGTCCTCTCTTCCACTGACATACTGTTATGTTCAGCTCATAGTGTCTCCTGCTACTGTCCTCTCTTCCACTGACATACTGTTATGTTCAGCTCATAGTGTCTCCTGTTACTGTCCTCTCTTCCACTGACATACTGTTATGTTCAGCTCATAGTGTCTCCTGTTACTGTCCTCTCTTCCACTGGCTGTTATGTTCAGCTCATAGTGTCTCCTGTTACTGTCCTCCCTTCCACTGACATACTGTTATGTTCAGCTCATAGTGTCTCCTGTTACTGTCCTCTCTTCCACTGACATACTGTTATGTTCAGCTCATAGTGTCTCCTGTTACTGTCCTCTCTTCCACTGGCTGTTATGTTCAGCTCATAGTGTCTCCTGTTACTGTCCTCTCTTCCACTGACATACTGTTATGTTCAGCTCATAGTGTCTCCTGTTACTGTCCTCTCTTCCACTGGCTTTTATGTTCAGCTCATAGTGTCTCCTGCTACTGTCCTCTCTTCCACTGACATACTGTTATGTTCAGCTCATAGTGTCTCCTGCTACTGTCCTCTCTTCCACTGACATACTGTTATGTTCAGCTCATAGTGTCTCCTGTTACTGTCCTCTCTTCCACTGACATACTGTTATGTTCAGCTCATAGTGTCTCCTGTTACTGTCCTCTCTTCCACTGACATACTGTTATGTTCAGCTCATAGTGTCTCCTGTTACTGTCCTCTCTTCCACTGACTGTTATGTTCAGCTCATAGTGTCTCCTGTTACTGTCCTCTCTTCCACTGACATACTGTTATGTTCAGCTCATAGTGTCTCCTGTTACTGTCCTCTCTTCCACTGACATACTGTTATGTTCAGCTCATAGTGTCTCCTGCTACTGTCCTCTCTTCCACTGGCTGTTATGTTCAGCTCATAGTGTCTCCTGTTACTGTCCTCTCTTCCACTGTCATACTGTTATGTTCAGCTCATAGTGTCTCCTGCTACTGTCCTCTCTTCCACTGACATACTGTTATGTTCAGCTCATAGTGTCTCCTGTTACTGTCCTCTCTTCCACTGACATACTGTTATGTTCAGCTCATAGTGTCTCCTGTTACTGTCCTCTCTTCCACTGACATACTGTTATGTTCAGCTCATAGTGTCTCCTGTTACTGTCCTCTCTTCCACTGACATACTGTTATGTTCAGCTCATAGTGTCTCCTGTTACTGTCCTCTCTTCCACTGACATACTGTTATGTTCAGCTCATAGTGTCTCCTGTTACTGTCCTCTCTTCCACTGACATACTGTTATGTTCAGCTCATAGTGTCTCCTGTTACTGTCCTCTCTTCCACTGGCTGTTATGTTCAGCTCATAGTGTCTCCTGTTACTGTCCTCTCTTCCATTGACTGTTATGTTCAGCTCATAGTGTCTCCTGTTACTGTCCTCTCTTCCACTGGCATACTGTTATGTTCAGCTCATAGTGTCTCCTGTTACTGTCCTCTCTTCCACTGACATACTGTTATGTTCAGCTCATAGTGTCTCCTGCTACTGTCCTCTCTTCCACTGACATACTGTTATGTTCAGCTCATAGTGTCTCCTGCTACTGTCCTCTCTTCCACTGTCATACTGTTATGTTCAGCTCATAGTGTCTCCTGTTACTGTCCTCTCTTCCACTGACTGTTATGTTCAGCTCATAGTGTCTCCTGTTACTGTCCTCTCTTCCACTGACATACTGTTATGTTCAGCTCATAGTGTCTCCTGTTACTGTCCTCTCTTCCACTGACATACTGTTATGTTCAGCTCATAGTGTCTCCTGCTACTGTCCTCTCTTCCACTGACATACTGTTATGTTCAGCTCATAGTGTCTCCTGTTACTGTCCTCTCTTCCACTGACATGTTATGTTCAGCTCATAGTGTCTCCTGTTACTGTCCTCTCTTCCACTGACATACTGTTATGTTCAGCTCATAGTGTCTCCTGCTACTGTCCTCTCTTCCACTGACATACTGTTATGTTCAGCTCATAGTGTCTCCTGCTACTGTCCTCTCTTCCACTGACATACTGTTATGTTCAGCTCATAGTGTCTCCTGTTACTGTCCTCTCTTCCACTGGCTGTTATGTTCAGCTCATAGTGTCTCCTGTTACTGTCCTCTCTTCCACTGGCTGTTATGTTCAGCTCATAGTGTCTCCTGTTACTGTCCTCTCTTCCACTGACATACTGTTATGTTCAGCTCATAGTGTCTCCTGTTACTGTCCTCTCTTCCACTGACATACTGTTATGTTCAGCTCATAGTGTCTCCTGTTACTGTCCTCTCTTCCACTGACATACTGTTATGTTCAGCTCATAGTGTCTCCTGTTACTGTCCTCTCTTCCACTGACATACTGTTATGTTCAGCTCATAGTGTCTCCTGTTACTGTCCTCTCTTCCACTGACATACTGTTATGTTCAGCTCATAGTGTCTCCTGTTACTGTCCTCTCTTCCACTGACATACTGTTATGTTCAGCTCATAGTGTCTCCTGCTACTGTCCTCTCTTCCACTGTCATACTGTTATGTTCAGCTCATAGTGTCTCCTGCTACTGTCCTCTCTTCCACTGACATACTGTTATGTTCAGCTCATAGTGTCTCCTGTTACTGTCCTCTCTTCCACTGGCATACTGTTATGTTCAGCTCATAGTGTCTCCTGTTACTGTCCTCTCTTCCACTGACATACTGTTATGTTCAGCTCATAGTGTCTCCTGTTACTGTCCTCTCTTCCACTGACATACTGTTATGTTCAGCTCATAGTGTCTCCTGTTACTGTCCTCTCTTCCACTGACCTGTTATGTTCAGCTCATAGTGTCTCCTGTTACTGTCCTCTCTTCCACTGACATACTGTTATGTTCAGCTCATAGTGTCTCCTGTTACTGTCCTCTCTTCCACTGACATACTGTTATGTTCAGCTCATAGTGTCTCCTGTTACTGTCCTCTCTTCCACTGTCATACTGTTATGTTCAGCTCATAGTGTCTCCTGCTACTGTCCTCTCTTCCACTGACTGTTATGTTCAGCTCATAGTGTCTCCTGTTACTGTCCTCTCTTCCACTGACTGTTATGTTCAGCTCATAGTGTCTCCTGTTACTGTCCTCTCTTCCACTGACATACTGTTATGTTCAGCTCATAGTGTCTCCTGTTACTGTCCTCTCTTCCACTGACATACTGTTATGTTCAGCTCATAGTGTCTCCTGTTACTGTCCTCTCTTCCACTGTCATACTGTTATGTTCAGCTCATAGTGTCTCCTGCTACTGTCCTCTCTTCCACTGTCATACTGTTATGTTCAGCTCATAGTGTCTCCTGTTACTGTCCTCTCTTCCACTGGCTGTTATGTTCAGCTCATAGTGTCTCCTGTTACTGTCCTCTCTTCCACTGACATACTGTTATGTTCAGCTCATAGTGTCTCCTGTTACTGTCCTCTCTTCCACTGACATACTGTTATGTTCAGCTCATAGTGTCTCCTGTTACTGTCCTCTCTTCCACTGACATACTGTTATGTTCAGCTCATAGTGTCTCCTGTTACTGTCCTCTCTTCTACTGACATACTGTTATGTTCAGCTCATAGTGTCTCCTGTTACTGTCCTCTCTTCCACTGGCTGTTATGTTCAGCTCATAGTGTCTCCTGTTACTGTCCTCTCTTCCACTGACATACTGTTATGTTCAGCTCATAGTGTCTCCTGTTACTGTCCTCTCTTCCACTGACTGTTATGTTCAGCTCATAGTGTCTCCTGTTACTGTCCTCTCTTCCACTGGCTGTTATGTTCAGCTCATAGTGTCTCCTGTTACTGTCCTCTCTTCCACTGACATACTGTTATGTTCAGCTCATAGTGTCTCCTGTTACTGTCCTCTCTTCCACTGACATTGTTATGTTCAGCTCATAGTGTCTCCTGTTACTGTCCTCTCTTCCACTGACATACTGTTATGTTCAGCTCATAGTGTCTCCTGTTACTGTCCTCTCTTCCACTGACATACTGTTATGTTCAGCTCATAGTGTCTCCTGTTACTGTCCTCTCTTCCACTGACATACTGTTATGTTCAGCTCATAGTGTCTCCTGTTACTGTCCTCTCTTCCACTGACATACTGTTATGTTCAGCTCATAGTGTCTCCTGTTACTGTCCTCTCTTCCACTGGCTGTTATGTTCAGCTCATAGTGTCTCCTGTTACTGTCCTCTCTTCCACTGACATACTGTTATGTTCAGCTCATAGTGTCTCCTGCTACTGTCCTCTCTTCCACTGACTGTTATGTTCAGCTCATAGTGTCTCCTGCTACTGTCCTCTCTTCTACTGGCTGTTATGTTCAGCTCATAGTGTCTCCTGTTACTGTCCTCTCTTCCACTGGCTGTTATGTTCAGCTCATAGTGTCTCCTGTTACTGTCCTCTCTTCCACTGACATACTGTTATGTTCAGCTCATAGTGTCTCCTGTTACTGTCCTCTCTTCCACTGACATACTGTTATGTTCAGCTCATAGTGTCTCCTGTTACTGTCCTCTCTTCCACTGACATACTGTTATGTTCAGCTCATAGTGTCTCCTGTTACTGTCCTCTCTTCCACTGACATACTGTTATGTTCAGCTCATAGTGTCTCCTGTTACTGTCCTCTCTTCCACTGACATACTGTTATGTTCAGCTCATAGTGTCTCCTGTTACTGTCCTCTCTTCCACTGACTGTTATGTTCAGCTCATAGGGTCACCTGCTACTGTCCTCTCTTCCACTGACATACTGTTATGTTCAGCTCATAGTGTCTCCTGTTACTGTCCTCTCTTCCACTGACATACTGTTATGTTCAGCTCATAGTGTCTCCTGTTACTGTCCTCTCTTCCACTGACATACTGTTATGTTCAGCTCATAGTGTCTCCTGTTACTGTCCTCTCTTCCACTGACATACTGTTATGTTCAGCTCATAGTGTCTCCTGTTACTGTCCTCTCTTCCACTGACTGTTATGTTCAGCTCATAGTGTCTCCTGCTACTGTCCTCTCTTCCACTGACATACTGTTATGTTCAGCTCATAGTGTCTCCTGTTACTGTCCTCTCTTCCACTGACATACTGTTATGTTCAGCTCATAGTGTCTCCTGTTACTGTCCTCTCTTCCACTGACATACTGTTATGTTCAGCTCATAGTGTCTCCTGTTACTGTCCTCTCTTCCACTGACATACTGTTATGTTCAGCTCATAGTGTCTCCTGTTACTGTCCTCTCTTCCACTGACATACTGTTATGTTCAGCTCATAGTGTCTCCTGTTACTGTCCTCTCTTCCACTGACATACTGTTATGTTCAGCTCATAGTGTCTCCTGTTACTGTCCTCTCTTCCACTGACATACTGTTATGTTCAGCTCATAGTGTCTCCTGTTACTGTCCTCTCTTCCACTGACATACTGTTATGTTCAGCTCATAGTGTCTCCTGTTACTGTCCTCTCTTCCACTGGCTGTTATGTTCAGCTCATAGTGTCTCCTGTTACTGTCCTCTCTTCCACTGACATACTGTTATGTTCAGCTCATAGTGTCTCCTGCTACTGTCCTCTCTTCCACTGACATACTGTTATGTTCAGCTCATAGTGTCTCCTGTTACTGTCCTCTCTTCCACTGACATACTGTTATGTTCAGCTCATAGTGTCTCCTGTTACTGTCCTCTCTTCCACTGACATACTGTTATGTTCAGCTCATAGTGTCTCCTGCTACTGTCCTCTCTTCCACTGACATACTGTTATGTTCAGCTCATAGTGTCTCCTGTTACTGTCCTCTCTTCCACTGACATACTGTTATGTTCAGCTCATAGTGTCTCCTGCTACTGTCCTCTCTTCCACTGACATACTGTTATGTTCAGCTCATAGTGTCTCCTGTTACTGTCCTCTCTTCCACTGACATACTGTTATGTTCAGCTCATAGGGTCTCCTGTTACTGTCCTCTCTTCCACTGGCTGTTATGTTCAGCTCATAGTGTCTCCTGTTACTGTCCTCTCTTCCACTGACATACTGTTATGTTCAGCTCATAGTGTCTCCTGTTACTGTCCTCTCTTCCACTGACATACTGTTATGTTCAGCTCATAGGGTCTCCTGTTACTGTCCTCTCTTCCACTGGCTGTTATGTTCAGCTCATAGTGTCTCCTGTTACTGTCCTCTCTTCCACTGACATACTGTTATGTTCAGCTCATAGTGTCTCCTGTTACTGTCCTCTCTTCCACTGGCTTTTATGTTCAGCTCATAGTGTCTCCTGCTACTGTCCTCTCTTCCACTGACATACTGTTATGTTCAGCTCATAGTGTCTCCTGCTACTGTCCTCTCTTCCACTGACATACTGTTATGTTCAGCTCATAGTGTCTCCTGTTACTGTCCTCTCTTCCACTGACATACTGTTATGTTCAGCTCATAGTGTCTCCTGTTACTGTCCTCTCTTCCACTGACATACTGTTATGTTCAGCTCATAGTGTCTCCTGTTACTGTCCTCTCTTCCACTGACTGTTATGTTCAGCTCATAGTGTCTCCTGTTACTGTCCTCTCTTCCACTGACATACTGTTATGTTCAGCTCATAGTGTCTCCTGTTACTGTCCTCTCTTCCACTGACATACTGTTATGTTCAGCTCATAGTGTCTCCTGCTACTGTCCTCTCTTCCACTGGCTGTTATGTTCAGCTCATAGTGTCTCCTGTTACTGTCCTCTCTTCCACTGACATACTGTTATGTTCAGCTCATAGTGTCTCCTGCTACTGTCCTCTCTTCCACTGACATACTGTTATGTTCAGCTCATAGTGTCTCCTGTTACTGTCCTCTCTTCCACTGACATACTGTTATGTTCAGCTCATAGTGTCTCCTGTTACTGTCCTCTCTTCCACTGACATACTGTTATGTTCAGCTCATAGTGTCTCCTGTTACTGTCCTCTCTTCCACTGACATACTGTTATGTTCAGCTCATAGTGTCTCCTGTTACTGTCCTCTCTTCCACTGACATACTGTTATGTTCAGCTCATAGTGTCTCCTGTTACTGTCCTCTCTTCCACTGACATACTGTTATGTTCAGCTCATAGTGTCTCCTGTTACTGTCCTCTCTTCCACTGACATACTGTTATGTTCAGCTCATAGTGTCTCCTGTTACTGTCCTCTCTTCCACTGGCTGTTATGTTCAGCTCATAGTGTCTCCTGTTACTGTCCTCTCTTCCATTGACTGTTATGTTCAGCTCATAGTGTCTCCTGTTACTGTCCTCTCTTCCACTGGCATACTGTTATGTTCAGCTCATAGTGTCTCCTGTTACTGTCCTCTCTTCCACTGACATACTGTTATGTTCAGCTCATAGTGTCTCCTGCTACTGTCCTCTCTTCCACTGACATACTGTTATGTTCAGCTCATAGTGTCTCCTGCTACTGTCCTCTCTTCCACTGTCATACTGTTATGTTCAGCTCATAGTGTCTCCTGTTACTGTCCTCTCTTCCACTGACTGTTATGTTCAGCTCATAGTGTCTCCTGTTACTGTCCTCTCTTCCACTGACATACTGTTATGTTCAGCTCATAGTGTCTCCTGTTACTGTCCTCTCTTCCACTGACATACTGTTATGTTCAGCTCATAGTGTCTCCTGCTACTGTCCTCTCTTCCACTGACATACTGTTATGTTCAGCTCATAGTGTCTCCTGTTACTGTCCTCTCTTCCACTGACTGTTATGTTCAGCTCATAGTGTCTCCTGTTACTGTCCTCTCTTCCACTGACATACTGTTATGTTCAGCTCATAGTGTCTCCTGTTACTGTCCTCTCTTCCACTGACATACTGTTATGTTCAGCTCATAGTGTCTCCTGTTACTGTCCTCTCTTCCACTGACATACTGTTATGTTCAGCTCATAGTGTCTCCTGTTACTGTCCTCTCTTCCACTGACATACTGTTATGTTCAGCTCATAGTGTCTCCTGTTACTGTCCTCTCTTCCACTGACATACTGTTATGTTCAGCTCATAGTGTCTCCTGTTACTGTCCTCTCTTCCACTGACATACTGTTATGTTCAGCTCAT
>NC_059448.1:2451497-2453997 GCF_905237065.1 Salmo salar
TGAACAGTTACTGTGGGGAGCAGAAAGTCTGGTATATTGAACAGTTACTGTGGGGAGCAGAAAGTCTGGTATATTGAACAGTTACTGTGGGGAGCAGAAAGTCTGGTATATTGAACAGTTACTGTGGGGAGCAGAAAGTCTGGTATATTGAGCAGTTACTGTGGGGAGCAGAAAGTCTGGTATATTGAACAGTTACTGTGGGGAGCAGAAAGTCTGGTATATTGAACAGTTATTCAGTTACTGTGGGGAGCAGAAAGTCTGGTATATTGAACAGTTACTGTGGGGAGCAGAAAGTCTGGTATATTGAACAGGTACTGTGGGGAGCAGAAAGTCTGGTATATTGAACAGTTACTGTGGGGAGCAGAAAGTCTGGTATATTGAACAGTTACTGTGGGGAGCAGAAAGTCTGGTATATTGAACAGGTACTGTGGGGAGCAGAAAGTCTGGTATATTGAACAGTTACTGTGGGGAGCAGAAAGTCTGGTATATTGAACAGTTATTCAGGTACTGTGGGGAGCAGAAAGTCTGGTATATTGAAACACTGAGCTAAACTCTGGCTAATTACTATTAATTTACCTCCCTTTCTCCTTTCAAATCTCATTTTCTCTCTCTCTCTCCCCCTCTTTCTTTCTCCTCTCTCCTCTCTCTCTCTCTCTCTCTCTCTCTCTCTCTTTCTCCTCTCTCCTCTCTGTCTCTCTCTCTCTCTCTCTCTCTCTCTCTCTCTTTCTCCTCTCTCCTCTCTGTCTCTCTCTCTCTCTCTCTCTCTCTCTCTCTCTCTCTCCCCCTCTTGCTTTTTCCTTTCTCCTCTCTCTCTTTCTCCTCTCTCTTTCTCCTCTCTCTCTTTCTCCTCTCTCTCCTCTCTCTCTTTCTCCTCTCTCTCTTTCTCCTCTCTCTCTTTCTCCTCTCTCTCTTTCTCCTCTCTCTCTTTCTCCTCTCTCTCTCTCCGTCTGTCCGTCTAGTCCCTCCAGTTTCGTTCCGTTCCAGACCACGCCCACTACCTTTGGGGACCTGCGAGCAGCCAATGGGCATTCAGCTCAGCGGAGACGTGTGACTTCGGGCCCTCCTCCCTCCGGCCTACAGGACTGGCTGCACACCTTCCAGGTGAGACACACACACACACACACACACACACACACACAGAGCTGAGTAGTATAATGGGACAGAGTGATGCCTCTCCTCCCGTATTCCCTCCATCCCCTCCTCCGCTCATTCTCCTCCTGCCAGAAAACACTGATGAGCTGATCGAGGGTTCTGTCTGTCTGTCTGTCTGTCTGTCTGTCTGTCTGTCTGTCTGTCTGTCTGTCTGTCTGTGTCTGTCTGTGTCTGTCTGTGTCTGTCTGTGTCTGTCTGTGTCTGTCTGTGTCTGTCTGTGTCTGTCTGTGTCTGTCTGTGTCTGTCTGTGTCTGTCTGTGTCTGTCTGTGTCTGTCTGTGTCTGTCTGTGTCTGTCTGTGTCTGTCTGTGTCTGTCTGTGTCTCTCTGTGTCTCTCTGTGTCTCTCTGTGTCTCTCTGTGTCTCTCTCGCTCTCTCGCTCTCTCTCGCTCTCTCTCGCTCTCTCTCGCTCTCTCTCGCTCTCTCTCGCTCTCTCTCTCTCTTGCGCTCTCTCTGCTCTCTCATGTCTCTCTTTCTCTCTCCATCTTCTGCCTCTCGGGGAATTGTTGCTATTGTCGACTTCGGTCTTGTGACTCTTGATTTGATCGCGTTGCCTTATGTGATTGATATGTGCTATGTGCGCATTTGTTCTTCGTTTGTTTTTGACTCTCTCTGATTCTCTCTCTCTCGCTCTCTCTCGCTCTCTCTCGCTCTCTCTCGCTCTCGCTCTCCATCCTCTCCTCTCTCCGTGGATGTTACCATGTCCAGACAGCTGGCGGGTCTCCTCGACAGAAGACCAGGATGTTACCTGGTCCAGACAGCAGGCGGGTCTCCTCGACAGAAGACCAGGATGTTACCTGGTCCAGACAGCAGGCGGGTCTCCTCGACAGAAGATCAGGATGTTACCTGGTCCAGACAGCAGGCGGGTCTCCTCGACAGAAGACCAGGATGTTACCTGGTCCAGACTGCAGGCGGGTCTCCTCGACAGAAGACCAGGATGTTACCTGGTCCAGACAGCAGGCGGGTCTCCTCGACAGAAGACCAGGATGTTACCTGGTCCAGACAGCAGGCGGGTCTCCTCGACAGAAGACCAGGATGTTACCTGGTCCAGACTGCAGGCGGGTCTCCTCGACAGAAGACCAGGATGTTACCTCGTCCAGACAGCAGGCGGGTCTCCTCGACAGAAGACCAGGATGTTACCTGGTCCAGACAGCTGGCGGGTCTCCTCGACAGAAGACCAGGATGTTACCTGGTCCAGACAGCAGGCGGGTCTCCTCGACAGAAGACCAGGATGTTACCTGGTCCAGACAGCAGGCGGGTCTCCTCGACAGAAGACCAGGATGTTACCTGGTCCAGACAGCTGGCGGGTCTCCTCGACAGAAGACCAGGATGTTACCTGGTCCAGACAGC
>NC_059448.1:2458997-2593997 GCF_905237065.1 Salmo salar
CTTCTAGGCAGAGTTGCGAAGAAAAAAGCCATATCTCAGACTGGCCAATAAAAAGAAAAGATTAAGATGGGAAAAAGACACTGGACAGAGGAACTGCTCTGCCTAGAGCGGCATCCTGGTGCTTTGACACCTGCCTAGCCAAGGCCAGCATCCAGGAGGCCCCCTCTTCACTGTTGACGTTGAGACTGGTGTTTTGTGGGTAATATTTAATGAAGCTGCCAGTTGAGGACTTGTGAGGCATCTGTTTCTCAGTTTGTTTTATTGCTTTGTTAATCAGGACAACAGTTTTCAGCTGTGCTAACATAATTGCAAAAGGGTTTTCTAATGATCAATTAGCCTTTTTATAATGATAAACTTGGATTAGCTAACACAACGTGCCATTGGAACACAGGAGTGATGGTTGCTGATAATGGGCCTCTGTTCGCCTATGTAGATATTCCATTAAAAATCAGCCGTTTCCAGCTACAATAGTCATTTACAACATTAACAATGTCTACGCTGTATTTCTGATCAATTTGATGTTATTTTAATGGACAGAAAAAAATTCAGCTTTTCTTTTAAAAAACAAAGACATTTCTAAGTGACCTCAAACTTTTGAACGGTAGTGTAGATGTGATTGTTGTTAAATGGTGATAGGTCAGTGATATGACTGTGTTTCTCTCCTGTAGTTGGCCCTGTAGTTGGCCCTGTAGTTGGCCCTGTAGTTGGCCCTGTAGTTGGCCCTGTAGTTGGCCCTGTAGTTGGTTTAACTGTGTCTCTCCTGTAGTTGGCCCTGTAGTTGGCCCTGTAGTTGGCCCTGTAGTTGGCCCTGTAGTTGGCCCTGTAGTTGGCCCTGTAGTTGGTATGACTGTGTGTTTCTCTCCTGTAGTTGGCCCTGTAGTTGGCCCTGTAGTTGGCCCTGTAGTTGGTATGACTGTGTGTTTCTCTCCTGTAGTTGGCCCTGTAGTTGGCCCTGTAGTTGGTATGACTGTGTGTTTCTCTCCTGTAGTTGGCCCTGTAGTTGGCCCTGTAGTTGGCCCTGTAGTTGGTATGACTGTGTGTTTCTCTCCTGTAGTTGGCCCTGTAGTTGGCCCTGTAGTTGGCCCTGTAGTTGGCCCTGTAGTTGGTATGACTGTGTGTTTCTCTCCTGTAGTTGGCCCTGTAGTTGGCCCTGTAGTTGGCCCTGTAGTTGGTATGACTGTGTGTTTCTCTCCTGTAGTTGGCCCTGTAGTTGGCCCTGTAGTTGGTCCTGTAGTTGGTGTGACTGTGTGTTTCTCTCCTGTAGTTGGCCCTGTAGTTGGCCCTGTAGTTGGCCCTGTAGTTGGCCCTGTAGTTGGCCCTGTAGTTGGTCCTGTAGTTGGTGTGACTGTGTGTTTCTCTCCTGTAGTTGGCCCTGTATGTCCTGACCTTCCTGGAGCCCAGGGATCTGATGCAGGCTGCTCAGACCTGTTCCTATTGGAGGATACTGGCTGAGGACAACATGCTGTGGAGGGAGAAGGGTAGAGAGGAGGGTAGGTACCACACACACACACACACACACACACACACACATACATACATACATACATACATACATACATGCATACATACATACATACATACATACATACATACATACATACATACATACATACATACATACATACATACATACATACATACATACATACATACACACACACACACACACACACACACACACACACACACACACACACACACACACACACACACACACACACACACACACACATACACACACGCATGCATGCATAGAGGGTACATACCACACACACAGAGAGGAGGGTACAACTCACGCATGTCACATGTGCAACCAGAGGGGAAAAACAATTCTAGACCACCTTTTCTCCAGACACAGAGATTTTTTTTTACATTTTACATTTTAGTCATTTAGCAGACGCTCTTATCCAGAGCGACTTACAGTAGTGAATGCATACATTTCATACAATTTCATACATTTATTTTTTTTCTGTGCCGGCCCCCGTGGGAATCGAACCCACAACCCTGGCGTTGCAAACACCATGCTCTACCAACTGAGCTACTGAGCTCTCCCTCGCCCTCCATTTGGCAAATCTGACCATAATTCTATTCTCCTGATTACAAGCAACAACTAAAGCAGGAAGTACCAGTGACTCGCTCAATACGGAAGTGGTCAGATGATGCGGATGCTACGCTACAGGACTGTTTTGCTAGCACAGACTGGAATATGTTCCGGGATTCATCCAATGGCATTGAGGAGTACACCACCTCAGTCACCGGCTTCATCAATAAGTGCATCGATGATGTCGTCCCCATCGTGACTGTACGTACATATCCCAACCAGAAGCCATGGATTACAGGCAACATCGAGCTAAAGTGTAGAGCTGCCTCTTTCAAGGAGCGGGACACTAATCCGGACACTTATAAGAAATCCCGCTATGCCCTCAGATGAACCATCAAACAGGCAAAGCATCAATAATTAATTAAGAAGATTAAGATTGAATCGTACTACACCGGCTCTGACAGGGCTTGAAAACTATTACAGACTACAAAGGGAAACCCAGACACGATCTATCCAGTGACGCACACGCCTAACAGACGAGTTAAATGCCTTTTATGCTCTCTTCGAGGCAAGCAACACTGAAGCATGCATGAGAGCACCAGCTGTTCTGGATGACTGTGTGACAATGCTCTCGGTAGCTGATGTGAACAAAACCTTTAATAAGCCGCTGGGCCAGACGGATTACCAGGACGTGTACTCAGACCGTGCGCGGACTAACTGGCAAGTGTCTTCACTGACATGGTCAACCTCTCCCTGACTGAGTCTGTAATACCTACATGTTTCAAGCAGACCATCATAGTCCTTGTGCCCAATAACATCAAGGTAACCTGCCTAAATGACTACCGACCCGTAGCACTCGCGTCTGTAGCCATGAAGTGCTTTGAAAGGCTGGTCATGGCTCACATCAACAGCATCATCCCGGAAACACTGAACCCACTCCGATTTGTATACCGCCCTAACAGATCCACAGATGATGCAATCTTTATTGTGCTCCACACCACCCTTTTCCACCTGGACAAAAGGAACACCTATGTGAGAATGCTGTTCATTGACTACAGCTCAGCGTTCAACACCATAGTACCCACAAAGCTCATCAATAAGCTAAGGATCCTGGGACTAAACACCTCCCTCTGCAACTGGATCCTGGACTTCCTGATGGGCCGCTCCCAGGTGGTAGGGGTAGGTTACAACACATCCGGCACGCTGACCGTGCTCAGTCCCCTCCTGTACTCCCTGTTCACCCATGACTACATGGCCAGGCACGACTCCAACACCATCATTAAGTTTGCTGACGACACAACAGTGGTAGGCCTGATCACCGACAACGATGAGACAGCCTATAGGGAGGAGGTCAGAGACCTGGTCGTGTGGTGCCAGGACAACAACCTCTCCCTCAATGTGAGCAAGACAAAGGAGCTGATCGTGGACTACAGGAAAAGGAGGGACTGAGCACGCCCCCATTCTCATCGACGGGGCTGTAGTGGAGCAGGTTGAGAGCTTCAAGTTCCTTGGTGTCCACTTCACCAACGATCTATCTATCTATAGAATGCCTTTGTGTGTTTTGGACCAGTCATGAAGAGGCACAAAAAAACCTTTTCCCCCTAAGGAGACTGAATAGATTTGGCGTCCCCAGATCCTCAAAAAGTTCTACAGCTGCACCATCGGGAGCATCCTTACCGGTTGCATCACCGCCTGGTGTGGCAACTGCTCGGCATCTGACCGTAAGGCGCTACAGAGGGTAGCCCGTACGGCCCAGTACATCACTGAGGCCAAGCTTCCTGCAATCCAAGACCTATATAATTGGCGGTGTCAGAAGAAAGCCCATAAAATTGTCAGACTCCAGTCACCCAAGTCATAGACTGTTTTCTCTGCTACCACACGGCACGCGGTACCAGAGCACCAAGTCTAGGACCAAAAGGCTCCTTATCAGCTTCTATCCCCAAGCCATAAGACTGATGAACAATTAATCAAATGGCTACCCATTCGCTGTTTATTATCTTTGCATAGTCACTTCACCCCCACCTATATGTACATATTACCTCTAACCTGTACCCCTGCACATTGACTCTGTACTGGTACCCCCTGTATATAGCCTCCACATTGACTCTGTACCGGTACCCCCTGTATATAGCCTCCACATTGACTCTGTACTGGTACCCCCCTGTATATAGCCTCCACATTGACTCTGTACCGGTACCCCCTGTATATAGCCTCCACATTGACTCTGTACCGTAATACCCTGTATATAGCCTCCACATTGACTCTGTACCGTAATACCCTGTATATAGCCTCCACATTGACTCTGTACCGTAATACCCTGTATATAGCCTCCACATTGACTCTGTACCGTAATACCCTGTATATAGCCTCCACATTGACTCGGTACCGGTACCCCCTGTATATAGCCTTCACATTGACTCGGTACCGGTACCCCCTGTATATAGCCTCCACATTGACTCGGTACCGGTACCCCCTGTATATAGCCTCCACATTGACTCGGTACCGGTACCCCCTGTATATAGCCTCCACATTGACTCGGTACCGGTACCCCCTGTATATAGCCTCCACATTGACTCTGTACCGGTACCCCCTGTATATAGCCTCCACATTGACTCTGTACCGGTACCCCCTGTATATAGCCTCCACATTGACTCTTTACCGTAATACCCTGTATATAGCCTCCACATTGACTCTGTACCGTAATACCCTGTATATAGCCTCCACATTGACTCTGTACCGTAATACCCTGTATATAGCCTCCACATTGACTCTGTACCGTAATACCCTGTATATAGCCTCCACATTGACTCTGTACCGTAATACCCTGTATATAGCCTCCACATTGACTCTGTACCGTAATACCCTGTATATAGCCTCCACATTGACTCTGTACTGTAATACCCTGTATATAGCCTCCACATTGACTCTGTACCGGTACCCCCTGTATATAGCCTCGTTATTGTTATTTTTATTGTTACTTTGTATTATTTTTTACTTTGATTTATTTGCTAAATATTTTCTTAACTCTTCTTGAACTGCATTGTTGGTTAAGGACTTGTAAGTAAGCATTTCACAGTAAGGTCTACACTTGTTGTATTTGGCGCATGTGACAAATAAAGTTTGATTTGATTTAACCATGTGTATGTGACCAATAAAATGTAATTTTGATTTGATGTAATCTTTACTAACAGGTCACATAGTTAGCTAGCTAAGCAGATAGCTAACTTGCTTATTGCATGCATTTCCGGGCACGTCGACACGAGCATTATTATCAGTGAATTGTACGATCATTTTGTTTTGTTGAGTGAGAGGTTATTTTCCTGGCACCACTCTGCCAGGGCCCTCACCACCTCCCTGTTGGCTGTCTCATTGTTGGTAATCAGGCCTATCACTCTTGTGTCGTCGGCCAACTTGATGATTGAGTTGGAGACTTGCGTGGTCGTGTGTGAACAGGGAGTTCAGGAGGGGGAGGAGCACGCACCCTTGTGGGGTCCCAGTGTTGAGGATCAGCGTGGAGGAGGTGTCGTTGCCTACCTTCACCACTTGGGGTCGGCCTGCAATGTGGTTGGCTTTTCCTTTATAATTCATGATTTTTCTGGATTCCTCGCCACTTACGTCTCGTTTCTGAACCTTTTGAATTGTGACTCTACTCTGTAATGTCGTTTCTCTCCTTGATTGCCTTTACGAAGGTCATAGCTGGTCTGTTTGTACACGTCCGTGTTCCCAGTCACCTTGCCTTGGTAAAATGTGGTGGTTCGCGCTTTTCAGCTTGGCGCGTAAGCTGTCATCTGTACACGGTTTTTGCTTTGGATAAATTGTACTCGTCACAGTGGGAACAACATCTTCTATGAACCAAGTCATCAAGTCAGTGTATATGTCGATACTATTCTGAGGCGACCCCGAACATTTTGCAGTCTGCGTGATCAAAATAATCTTGAAGCATAGATTCCGGTTGGTCAGACCAATGTTGAACAGTCCTTACCAAGGGAACTTCCTGTTTAAGTTTCTGCCTATAGTTCGAGAGGAGCGGAATGGAGGCATAATCTGATTTTGTCGAAGGTAGGGCGGCAGAGGGCCATGTTGCCATCCCATAAGGGATAGTAGCAATCATCAAGGGTCCGTGTAGCACAGGAGGTGTGTTGATAGAATCTCGGTAGCATTTTCCTCAGATTTCTTTTATTAAAGTCTCCACATGCAATAAATATATAATTTCTCTGGAAGGAGATCCTCGCCCTGAGCTCGTCAACTTTATTGTCCAGGGACTGACCGTTAGAGTAATATACTCGGAATCGGTGGATGGTATGCACTCCGCTGAAGTCTGATTAGGACCCCAGTCCTTCTACGTCCGGCGTTGGCGTTTTGGTGCAAACCCCCCCCCCCGGGATGAATAGAGCTGCATCGGGAAGGTCAAACAACGGATCCACGTCAGGGAAGTCGAATTTCTGCTCAGATTTCTGTTGAATGACTGCCGATCTAATTAATACCCCCCCCCCAAAAAAAAAAAAAATTCCGGCAGTAAGTAATAATTTTTAATTTTTTTTTAGGTTCTGAGCAAATCATTTAAGAAATAACAAACAAAAAAAAGACAAAATACTGCGAAATTTGGCAGGGCGATTTGTGTTTGTTGGCACCATCTAGAAAGATCTAGCAAGATGGCACACACACACACACACACACACACACACACACACACACACACACACACCTCTGACTGACCACTCATCCACTCTGCAGGGCATCAGCTCTCATTGTGTCTGTCTGTGAGTAGCACTGGGCTCTCTGCCTGTCAGATGGATTTATCGCTAACATTACACCCATACCAATACATTAGCAGCTAGCGATAGCTTTAGCATTACATTACTCCCATACCAATGAGCTTAGTGGCTAGCGATAGCGATAGCTTTAGCATTACATTACTCCCATACCCAATGCGTTAGCAGCTAGCAATAGCTTTTAGCATTACATTAAACCCATACCATTGAGCTAGCGATAGCAAAGATGCTTGATGTCTCTCTCTCTGTCTCTCTCTCTCTCTCTTGGTAATGTTATTTATTTAACTATATTTCTCTGTAGGTATCGAGGAGCCCCTGGTTGTCAACAATAATGTTATTGCTACCACCCCCATATCTGTGTGTTAATGTTTCTATGAAGCATAGAAATAGATCACATAGAACAGACGTAGAATTGCTTTCAATGAGAGTGACAGATTCTACCTCATGACAGATCTATTACACACATTTTATATGTGAATTTGGTCAGGTCACATCAAAAAGTGACATATATATATATATAATGTTATTTAACCCCTGTGTTTTATGTCAGTAATAATGTTATTTAACCCTGTTTTATGTCAGTAATAATGTTGTTTAACCCTGTTTTATGTCATTAATACTGTTACTTAACCTCTGTGTTTTATGTCAGTAATAATGTTACTTAACCCTGTTTTATGTCATTAATACTGTTATTTAACCCCTGTGTTATATGTCATTAATACTGTTACTTAACCCTGTTTTATGTCAGTAATACTGTTGTTTAACCCTGTTTTATGTCAGTAATACTGTTACTTAACCCCTGTGTTTAACCAGGTATTGAAGAGCCCCTGGTTGTGAAGAGAAGAAAGACTCTTAAACCTGGTTTCCTCCACTCACCCTGGAAGAGTGCCTACGTACAACAGCACCATATAGAGAGCAACTGGAGGACTGGAGATATCACCTCGCCTAAGGTATTATATAGAGAGGACTGGAGATATCACCTCGCCTAAGGTATTATATAGAGAGGACTGGAGATATCACCTCGCCTAAGGTATTATATAGAGAGGACTGGAGATATCACCTCACCTAAGGTATTATATAGAGAGGACTGGAGATATCACCTCGCCTAAGGTATTATATAGAGAGGACTGGAGATATCACCTCGCCTAAGGTATTATATAGAGAGGACTGGAGATATCACCTCGCCTAAGGTATTATATAGGGAGGACTGGAGATATCACCTCGCCTAAGGTATTATATAGAGAGGAATGGAGATATCACCTCGCCTAAGGTATTATATAGAGAGGACTGGAGATATCACCTCGCCTAAGGTATTATATAGAGAGGACTGGAGATATCACCTCACCTAAGGTATTATATAGAGAGGACTGAAGATATCACCTCGCCTAAGGTATTATATAGAGAGGACTGGAGATATCACCTCACCTAAGGTATTATATAACACATAGAGAGGACTGGAGATATCACCTCACCTAAGGTATTATATAACACATAGAGAGGACTGGAGATATCACCTCACCTAAGGTATTATATAGAGAGGACTGGAGATATCACCTCGCCTAAGGTATTATATAGAGAGGACTGGAGATATCACCTCGCCTAAGGTATTATATAGAGAGGACTGGAGATATCACCTCGCCTAAGGTATTATATAGCGAGGACTGGAGATATCACCTCACCTAAGGTATTATATAGAGAGGACTGGAGATATCGCCTCGCCTATGGTATTATATAGAGAGGACTGGAGATATCACCTCACCTAAGGTATTATATAGAGAGGACTGGAGATATCACCTCGCCTAAGGTATTATATAGAGAGGACTGGAGATATCACCTCGCCTAAGGTATTATATAGAGAGGACTGGAGATATCACCTCACCTAAGGTATTATATAGGGAGGACTGGAGATATCACCTCGCCTAAGGTATTATATAGAGAGGACTGGAGATATCACCTCGCCTAAGGTATTATATAACACATAGAGAGGACTGGAGATATCACCTCGCCTAAGGTATTATATAACACATAGAGAGGACTGGAGATATCGCCTCGCCTAAGGTATTATATAGAGAGGACTGGAGATATCACCTCACCTAAGGTATTATATAGGGAGGACTGGAGATATCACCTCACCTAAGGTATTATATAACATATAGAGGACTGGAAATATCACCTCACCTAAGGTATTACATAGAGAGGACTGGAGATATCACCTCACCTAAGGTATTATATAACACATAGAGAGGACTGGAGATATCACCTCACCTAAGGTATTATATAGAGAGGACTGGAGATATCACCTCACCTAAGGTATTATATAACATAGAGGACTGGAGATATCACCTCACCTAAGGTATTATATAACATAGAGGACTGGAAATATCACCTCACCTAAGGTATTATATAACATAGAGGACTGGAGATATCACCTCACCTAAGGTATTATATAACATAGAGGACTGGAGATATCACTTCGCCTAAGGTATTATATAGAGAGGACTGGAGATATCACCTCACCTAAGGTATTATATAGAGAGGACTGGAGATATCACCTCGCCTAAGGTATTATATAGAGAGGACTGGAGATATCACCTCACCTAAGGTATTATATAGGGAGGACTGGAGATATCACCTCGCCTAAGGTATTATATAGAGAGGACTGGAGATATCACCTCACCTAAGGTATTATATAGAGAGGACTGGAGATATCACCTCACCTAAGGTATTATATAGAGAGGACTGGAGATATCACCTCGCCTAAGGTATTATATAGAGAGGACTGGAGATATCACCTCGCCTAAGGTATTATATAGAGAGGACTGGAGATATCACCTCACCTAAGGTATTATATAACATATAGAGAGGACTGGAGATATCACCTCACCTAAGGTATTATATAGAGAGGACTGGAGATATCACCTCACCTAAGGTATTATATAACATAGAGGACTGGAGATATCACCTCACCTAAGGTATTATATAACATAGAGGACTGGAAATATCACCTCACCTAAGGTATTATATAGAGAGGACTGGAGATATCACCTCACCTAAGGTATTATATAGAGAGGACTGGAGATATCACCTCACCTAAGGTATTATATAGAGAGGACTGGAGATATCACCTCACCTAAGGTATTATATAGAGAGGACTGGAGATATCACCTCACCTAAGGTATTATGTAGAGAGGACTGGAGATATCACCACACCTAAGGTATTATATAGGGAGGACTGGAGATATCACCTCACCTAAGGTATTATATAACACATAGAGAGGACTGGAGATATCACCTCGCCTAAGGTATTATATAGAGAGGACTGGAGATATCACCTCGCCTAAGGTATTATATAGGGAGGACTGGAGATATCACCTCACCTAAGGTATTATATAACACATAGAGAGGACAGGAGATATCACCTCGCCTAAGGTATTATATAGAGAGGACTGGAGATATCACCTCGCCTAAGGTATTATATAGAGAGGACTGGAGATATCACCTCGCCTAAGGTATTATATAGAGAGGACTGGAGATATCACCTCGCCTAAGGTATTATATAGAGAGGACTGGAGATATCACCTCGCCTAAGGTATTATATAGAGAGGACTGGAGATATCACCTCGCCTAAGGTATTATATAACACATAGAGAGGACTGGAGATATCACTTCGCCTAAGGTATTATATAGAGAGGACTGGAGATATCACCTCGCCTAAGGTATTATATAACACATAGAGAGGACTGGAGATATCACTTCGCCTAAGGTATTATATAGAGAGGACTGGAGATATCACCTCACCTAAGGTATTATATAGAGAGGACTGGAGATATCACCTCACCTAAGGTATTATATAGAGAGGACTGGAGATATCACCTCGCCTAAGGTATTATATAGAGAGGACTGGAGATATCACCTCACCTAAGGTATTATATAGCGAGGACTGGAGATATCACCTTGCCTAAGGTATTATATAACATAGAGGACTGGAGATATCACCTCACCTAAGGTATTATATAGAGAAGACTGGAGATATCACCTCACCTAAGGTATTATATAGGGAGGACTGGAGATATCACCTCACCTAAGGTATTATATAACATATAGAGGACTGGAAATATCACCTCACCTAAGGTATTATATAGCGAGGACTGGAGATATCACCTCACCTAAGGTATTATATAGAGAGGACTGGAGATATCACCTCACCTAAGGTATTATATAACACATAGAGAGGACTGGAGATATCACCTCACCTAAGGTATTATATAGGGAGGACTGGAGATATCACCTCACCTAAGGTATTATATAACATATAGAGGACTGGAAATATCACCTCACCTAAGGTATTATATAGCGAGGACTGGAGATATCACCTCACCTAAGGTATTATATAGAGAGGACTGGAGATATCACCTCACCTAAGGTATTATATAACACATAGAGAGGACTGGAGATATCACCTCACCTAAGGTATTATATAGAGAGGACTGGAGATATCACCTCACCTAAGGTATTATATAGGGAGGACTGGAGATATCACCTCACCTAAGGTATTATATAACATATAGAGGACTGGAAATATCACCTCACCTAAGGTATTATATAGAGAGGACTGGAGATATCACCTCACCTAAGGTATTATATAGCGAGGACTGGAGATATCACCTCACGTAAGGTATTATATAGGGAGGACTGGAGATATCACCTCACCTAAGGTATTATATAACACATAGAGAGGACTGGAGATATCACCTCACCTAAGGTATTATATAGAGAGGACTGGAGATATCACCTCACCTAAGGTATTATATAGGGAGGACTGGAGATATCACCTCACCTAAGGTATTATATAACATATAGAGGACTGGAAATATCACCTCACCTAAGGTATTATATAGAGAGGACTGGAGATATCACCTCACCTAAGGTATTATATAGAGAGGACTGGAGATATCACCTCACGTAAGGTATTATATAGGGAGGACTGGAGATATCACCTCACCTAAGGTATTATATAGAGAGGACTGGAGATATCACCTCACCTAAGGTATTATATAGAGAGGACTGGAGCGATCACCTCGCCTAAGGTATTATATAGAGAGGACTGGAGATATCACCTCACCTAAGGTATTATATAGGGAGGACTGGAGATATCACCTCACCTAAGGTATTATATAACATATAGAGGACTGGAAATATCACCTCACCTAAGGTATTATATAGAGAGGACTGGAGATATCACCTCACCTAAGGTATTATATAGAGAGGACTGGAGATATCACCTCACGTAAGGTATTATATAGGGAGGACTGGAGATATCACCTCACCTAAGGTATTATATAGAGAGGACTGGAGATATCACCTCACCTAAGGTATTATATAGAGAGGACTGGAGCGATCACCTCGCCTAAGGTATTATATAACACATAGAGAGGACTGGAGATATCACCTCACCTAAGGTATTATATAGAGAGGACTGGAGATATCACCTCACCTAAGGTATTATATAGGGAGGACTGGAGATATCACCTCACCTAAGGTATTATATAACACATAGAGAGGACTGGAGATATCACCTCACCTAAGGTATTATATAACACATAGAGAGGACTGGAGATATCACCTCACCTAAGGTATTATATAACACATAGAGAGGACTGGAGATATCACCTCACCTAAGGTATTATATAGAGAGGACTGGAGATATCACCTCGCCTAAGGTATTATATAACACATAGAGAGGACTGGAGATATCACCTCACCTAAGGTATTATATAACATAGAGGACTGGAGATATCACCTCACCTAAGGTATTATATAGAGAGGACTGGAGATATCACCTCACCTAAGGTATTATATAACACATAGAGAGGACTGGAGATATCACCTCACCTAAGGTATTATATAGGGAGGACTGGAGATATCACCTCACCTAAGGTATTATATAACATATAGAGGACTGGAAATATCACCTCACCTAAGGTATTATATAGCGAGGACTGGAGATATCACCTCACCTAAGGTATTATATAGAGAGGACTGGAGATATCACCTCACCTAAGGTATTATATAACACATAGAGAGGACTGGAGATATCACCTCACCTAAGGTATTATATAGAGAGGACTGGAGATATCACCTCACCTAAGGTATTATATAGAGAGGACTGGAGATATCACCTCACGTAAGGTATTATATAGGGAGGACTGGAGATATCACCTCACCTAAGGTATTATATAACATATAGAGGACTGGAAATATCACCTCACCTAAGGTATTATATAGAGAGGACTGGAGATATCACCTCACCTAAGGTATTATATAGAGAGGACTGGAGATATCACCTCACGTAAGGTATTATATAGGGAGGACTGGAGATATCACCTCACCTAAGGTATTATATAGAGAGGACTGGAGATATCACCTCACCTAAGGTATTATATAGAGAGGACTGGAGCGATCACCTCGCCTAAGGTATTATATAACACATAGAGAGGACTGGAGATATCACCTCACCTAAGGTATTATATAGAGAGGACTGGAGATATCACCTCACCTAAGGTATTATATAGGGAGGACTGGAGATATCACCTCACCTAAGGTATTATATAACACATAGAGAGGACTGGAGATATCACCTCACCTAAGGTATTATATAACATAGAGGACTGGAAATATCACCTCACCTAAGGTATTATATAGAGAGGACTGGAGATATCACTTCGCCTAAGGTATTATATAGAGAGGACTGGAGATATCACCTCACCTAAGGTATTATATAGAGAGAAATGGAGATATCACCTCACCTAAGGTATTATATAACATAGAGGACTGGAAATATCACCTCACCTAAGGTATTATATAGAGAGGACTGGAGATATCACTTCGCCTAAGGTATTATATAGAGAGGACTGGAGATATCACCTCACCTAAGGTATTATATAGCGAGGACTGGAGATATCACCTCACCTAAGGTATTATATAACACATAGAGAGGACTGGAGATATCACCTCACCTAAGGTATTATATAGAGAGGACTGGAGATATCACCTCGCCTAAGGTATTATATAGAGAGGACTGGAGATATCACCTCACCTAAGGTATTATATAGAGAGGACTGGAGATATCACCTCACCTAAGGTATTATATAGAGAGGACTGGAGATATCACCTCACCTAAGGTATTATATAACACATAGAGAGGACTGGAGATATCGCCTCGCCTAAGGTATTATATAGAGAGGACTGGAGATATCACCTCACCTAAGGTATTATATAACATATAGAGGACTGGAAATATCACCTCACCTAAGGTATTACATAGAGAGGACTGGAGATATCACCTCACCTAAGGTATTATATAGAGAGGACTGGAGATATCACCTCACCTAAGGTATTATATAGAGAGGACTGGAGATATCATCTCACCTAAGGTATTATATAGAGAGGACTGGAGATATCACCTCACCTAAGGTATTATATAGAGAGGACTGGAGATATCACCTCACCTAAGGTATTATATAGAGAGGACTGGAGCGATCACCTCGCCTAAGGTATTATATAGAGAGGACTGGAGATATCACCTCACCTAAGGTATTATATAACACATAGAGAGGACTGGAGATATCACCTCACCTAAGGTATTATATAGGGGGGACTGGAGATATCACCTCACCTAAGGTATTATATAGGGAGGACTGGAGATATCACCTCACCTAAGGTATTATATAGAGAGGACTGGAGATATCACCTCACCTAAGGTATTATATATAAAGAGGACTGGAGATATCACCTCGCCTAAGGTATTATATAGAGAGGACTGGAGATATCACCTCGCCTAACGTATTATATAGGGAGGACTGGAGATATCACCTCACCTAAGGTATTATATAACACATAGAGAGGACTGGAGATATCACCTCGCCTAAGGTATTATATAGAGAGGACTGGAGATATCACCTCGCCTAAGGTATTATATAGAGAGGACTGGAGATATCACCTCGCCTAAGGTATTATATAGAGAGGACTGGAGATATCACCTCGCCTAAGGTATTATATAGAGAGGACTGGAGATATCACCTCGCCTAAGGTATTATATAGAGAGGACTGGAGATATCACCTCGCCTAAGGTATTATATAACACATAGAGAGGACTGGAGATATCACTTCGCCTAAGGTATTATATAGAGAGGACTGGAGATATCACCTCGCCTAAGGTATTATATAACACATAGAGAGGACTGGAGATATCACTTCGCCTAAGGTATTATATAGAGAGGACTGGAGATATCACCTCACCTAAGGTATTATATAACACATAGAGAGGACTGGAGATATCACCTCACCTAAGGTATTATATAGAGAGGACTGGAGATATCACCTCGCCTAAGGTATTATATAGAGAGGACTGGAGATATCACCTCGCCTAAGGTATTATATAGAGAGGACTGGAGATATCACCTCACCTAAGGTATTATATAACATATAGAGAGGACTGGAGATATCACCTCACCTAAGGTATTATATAGAGAGGACTGGAGATATCACCTCACCTAAGGTATTATATAACATAGAGGACTGGAGATATCACCTCACCTAAGGTATTATATAACATAGAGGACTGGAAATATCACCTCACCTAAGGTATTATATAACATAGAGGACTGGAGATATCACCTCACCTAAGGTATTATATAACATAGAGGACTGGAGATATCACTTCGCCTAAGGTATTATATAGAGAGGACTGGAGATATCACCTCGCCTAAGGTATTATATAACACATAGAGAGGACTGGAGATATCACTTCGCCTAAGGTATTATATAGAGAGGACTGGAGATATCACCTCACCTAAGGTATTATATAACACATAGAGAGGACTGGAGATATCACCTCACCTAAGGTATTATATAGAGAGGACTGGAGATATCACCTCGCCTAAGGTATTATATAGAGAGGACTGGAGATATCACCTCGCCTAAGGTATTATATAGAGAGGACTGGAGATATCACCTCACCTAAGGTATTATATAACATATAGAGAGGACTGGAGATATCACCTCACCTAAGGTATTATATAGAGAGGACTGGAGATATCACCTCACCTAAGGTATTATATAACATAGAGGACTGGAGATATCACCTCACCTAAGGTATTATATAACATAGAGGACTGGAAATATCACCTCACCTAAGGTATTATATAACATAGAGGACTGGAGATATCACCTCACCTAAGGTATTATATAACATAGAGGACTGGAGATATCACTTCGCCTAAGGTATTATATAGAGAGGACTGGAGATATCACCTCACCTAAGGTATTATATAGAGAGGACTGGAGATATCACCTCACCTAAGGTATTATATAGAGAGGACTGGAGATATCACCTCGCCTAAGGTATTATATAGAGAGGACTGGAGATATCACCTCACCTAAGGTATTATATAGCGAGGACTGGAGATATCACCTCGCCTAAGGTATTATATAACATAGAGGACTGGAGATATCACCTCACCTAAGGTATTATATAGAGAGGACTGGAGATATCACCTCACCTAAGGTATTATATAGGGAGGACTGGAGATATCACCTCACCTAAGGTATTATATAACATATAGAGGACTGGAAATATCACCTCACCTAAGGTATTATATAGCGAGGACTGGAGATATCACCTCACCTAAGGTATTATATAGAGAGGACTGGAGATATCACCTCACCTAAGGTATTATATAACACATAGAGAGGACTGGAGATATCACCTCACCTAAGGTATTATATAGGGAGGACTGGAGATATCACCTCACCTAAGGTATTATATAACATATAGAGGACTGGAAATATCACCTCACCTAAGGTATTATATAGCGAGGACTGGAGATATCACCTCACCTAAGGTATTATATAGAGAGGACTGGAGATATCACCTCACCTAAGGTATTATATAACACATAGAGAGGACTGGAGATATCACCTCACCTAAGGTATTATATAGAGAGGACTGGAGATATCACCTCACCTAAGGTATTATATAGGGAGGACTGGAGATATCACCTCACCTAAGGTATTATATAACATATAGAGGACTGGAAATATCACCTCACCTAAGGTATTATATAGAGAGGACTGGAGATATCACCTCACCTAAGGTATTATATAGAGAGGACTGGAGATATCACCTCACGTAAGGTATTATATAGGGAGGACTGGAGATATCACCTCACCTAAGGTATTATATAGAGAGGACTGGAGATATCACCTCACCTAAGGTATTATATAGAGAGGACTGGAGCGATCACCTCGCCTAAGGTATTATATAGAGAGGACTGGAGATATCACCTCACCTAAGGTATTATATAGGGAGGACTGGAGATATCACCTCACCTAAGGTATTATATAACATATAGAGGACTGGAAATATCACCTCACCTAAGGTATTATATAGAGAGGACTGGAGATATCACCTCACCTAAGGTATTATATAGAGAGGACTGGAGATATCACCTCACGTAAGGTATTATATAGGGAGGACTGGAGATATCACCTCTCCTAAGGTATTATATAGAGAGGACTGGAGATATCACCTCACCTAAGGTATTATATAGAGAGGACTGGAGCGATCACCTCGCCTAAGGTATTATATAACACATA
The DNA here is from genome assembly GCF_905237065.1 of Salmo salar. Taxonomy (NCBI): domain Eukaryota; kingdom Metazoa; phylum Chordata; class Actinopteri; order Salmoniformes; family Salmonidae; genus Salmo; species Salmo salar. The sequence goes on from NC_059448.1 coordinate 2,476,467, forward strand.
GAGAGGACTGGAGATATCACCTCACCTAAGGTATTATATAGAGAGGACTGGAGATATCACCTCACCTAAGGTATTATATAGGGAGGACTGGAGATATCACCTCACCTAAGGTATTATATAACACATAGAGAGGACTGGAGATATCACCTCACCTAAGGTATTATATAACACATAGAGAGGACTGGAGATATCACCTCACCTAAGGTATTATATAGAGAGGACTGGAGATATCACCTCGCCTAAGGTATTATATAACACATAGAGAGGACTGGAGATATCACCTCACCTAAGGTATTATATAACATAGAGGACTGGAGATATCACCTCACCTAAGGTATTATATAGAGAGGACTGGAGATATCACCTCACCTAAGGTATTATATAACACATAGAGAGGACTGGAGATATCACCTCACCTAAGGTATTATATAGGGAGGACTGGAGATATCACCTCACCTAAGGTATTATATAACATATAGAGGACTGGAAATATCACCTCACCTAAGGTATTATATAGCGAGGACTGGAGATATCACCTCACCTAAGGTATTATATAGAGAGGACTGGAGATATCACCTCACCTAAGGTATTATATAACACATAGAGAGGACTGGAGATATCACCTCACCTAAGGTATTATATAGAGAGGACTGGAGATATCACCTCACCTAAGGTATTATATAGAGAGGACTGGAGATATCACCTCACGTAAGGTATTATATAGGGAGGACTGGAGATATCACCTCACCTAAGGTATTATATAACATATAGAGGACTGGAAATATCACCTCACCTAAGGTATTATATAGAGAGGACTGGAGATATCACCTCACCTAAGGTATTATATAGAGAGGACTGGAGATATCACCTCACGTAAGGTATTATATAGGGAGGACTGGAGATATCACCTCACCTAAGGTATTATATAGAGAGGACTGGAGATATCACCTCACCTAAGGTATTATATAGAGAGGACTGGAGCGATCACCTCGCCTAAGGTATTATATAACACATAGAGAGGACTGGAGATATCACCTCACCTAAGGTATTATATAGAGAGGACTGGAGATATCACCTCACCTAAGGTATTATATAGGGAGGACTGGAGATATCACCTCACCTAAGGTATTATATAACACATAGAGAGGACTGGAGATATCACCTCACCTAAGGTATTATATAACATAGAGGACTGGAAATATCACCTCACCTAAGGTATTATATAGAGAGGACTGGAGATATCACTTCGCCTAAGGTATTATATAGAGAGGACTGGAGATATCACCTCACCTAAGGTATTATATAGCGAGGACTGGAGATATCACCTCACCTAAGGTATTATATAACACATAGAGAGGACTGGAGATATCACCTCACCTAAGGTATTATATAGAGAGGACTGGAGATATCACCTCGCCTAAGGTATTATATAGAGAGGACTGGAGATATCACCTCACCTAAGGTATTATATAGAGAGGACTGGAGATATCACCTCGCCTAAGGTATTATATAGAGAGGACTGGAGATATCACCTCGCCTAAGGTATTATATAGAGAGGACTGGAGATATCACCTCACCTAAGGTATTATATAGAGAGGACTGGAGATATCACCTCACCTAAGGTATTATATAGAGAGGACTGGAGATATCACCTCACCTAAGGTATTATATAGCGAGGACTGGAGATATCACCTCACCTAAGGTATTATATAGAGAGGACTGGAGATATCACCTCACCTAAGGTATTATATAGAGAGGACTGGAGATATCACCTCACCTAAGGTATTATATAACACATAGAGAGGACTGGAGATATCGCCTCGCCTAAGGTATTATATAGAGAGGACTGGAGATATCACCTCACCTAAGGTATTATATAACATATAGAGGACTGGAAATATCACCTCACCTAAGGTATTACATAGAGAGGACTGGAGATATCACCTCACCTAAGGTATTATATAGAGAGGACTGGAGATATCACCTCACCTAAGGTATTATATAGAGAGGACTGGAGATATCATCTCACCTAAGGTATTATATAGAGAGGACTGGAGATATCACCTCACCTAAGGTATTATATAGAGAGGACTGGAGCGATCACCTCGCCTAAGGTATTATATAGAGAGGACTGGAGATATCACCTCACCTAAGGTATTATATAACACATAGAGAGGACTGGAGATATCACCTCACCTAAGGTATTATATAGGGAGGACTGGAGATATCACCTCACCTAAGGTATTATATAGGGAGGACTGGAGATATCACCTCACCTAAGGTATTATATAGAGAGGACTGGAGATATCACCTCACCTAAGGTATTATATATAAAGAGGACTGGAGATATCACCTCGCCTAAGGTATTATATAGAGAGGACTGGAGATATCACCTCGCCTAAGGTATTATATAGAGAGGACTGGAGATATCACCTCACCTAATGTATTATATAGAGAGGACTGGAGATATCACCTCACCTAAGGTATTATATAACACACAGAGAGGACGGGAGATATCACCTCACCTAAGGTATTATATAGAGAGGACTGGAGATATCACCTCACCTAAGGTATTATATAGAGAGGACTGGAGATATCACCTTACCTAAGGTATTATATAGAGACGACTGGAGATATCACCTCACCTAAGGTATTATATAGAGAGGACTGGAGATATCACCTCGCCTAAGGTATTATATAGAGAGGACTGGAGATATCACCTCACCTAAGGTATTATATAGGGAGGACTGTAGATATCACCTCGCCTAAGGTATTATATAGAGAGGACTGGAGATATCACCTCGCCTAAGGTATTATATAACACATAGAGAGGACTGGAGATATCACCTCACCTAAGGTATTATATAACATAGAGGACTGGAAATATCACCTCACCTAAGGTATTATATAGGGAGGACTGGAGATATCACCTCACCTAAGGTATTATATAACATATAGAGGACTGGAAATATCACCTCACCTAAGGTATTATATAGCGAGGACTGGAGATATCACCTCACCTAAGGTATTATATAGAGAGGACTGGAGATATCACCTCGCCTAAGGTATTATATAGAGAGGACTGGAGATATCACCTCACCTAAGGTATTATATAGGGAGGACTGGAGATATCACCTCGCCTAAGGTATTATATAGAGAGGACTGGAGATATCACCTCGCCTAAGGTATTATATAACACATAGAGAGGACTGGAGATATCACCTCACCTAAGGTATTATATAACATAGAGGACTGGAAATATCACCTCACCTAAGGTATTATATAGGGAGGACTGGAGATATCACCTCACCTAAGGTATTATATAACATATAGAGGACTGGAAATATCACCTCACCTAAGGTATTATATAGCGAGGACTGGAGATATCACCTCACCTAAGGTATTATATAGAGAGGACTGGAGATATCACCTCACCTAAGGTATTATATAACACATAGAGAGGACTGGAGATATCACCTCACCTAAGGTATTATATAGAGAGGACTGGAGATATCACCTCACGTAAGGTATTATATAGGGAGGACTGGAGATATCACCTCACCTAAGGTATTATATAACATATAGAGGACTGGAAATATCCACTCACCTAAGGTATTATATAGAGAGGACTGGAGATATCACCTCACCTAAGGTATTATATAGAGAGGACTGGAGATATCACCTCACCTAAGGTATTATATAGAGAGGACTGGAGATATCACCTCGCCTAAGGTATTATATAGAGAGGACTGGAGATATCACCTCACCTAATGTATTATATAGAGAGGACTGGAGATATCACCTCACCTAAGGTATTATATAACACACAGAGAGGACGGGAGATATCACCTCACCTAAGGTATTATATAGAGAGGACTGGAGATATCACCTCACCTAAGGTATTATATAGAGAGGACTGGAGATATCACCTTACCTAAGGTATTATATAGAGACGACTGGAGATATCACCTCACCTAAGGTATTATATAGAGAGGACTGGAGATATCACCTCGCCTAAGGTATTATATAGAGAGGACTGGAGATATCACCTCACCTAAGGTATTATATAGGGAGGACTGGAGATATCACCTCGCCTAAGGTATTATATAGAGAGGACTGGAGATATCACCTCGCCTAAGGTATTATATAACACATAGAGAGGACTGGAGATATCACCTCACCTAAGGTATTATATAACATAGAGGACTGGAAATATCACCTCACCTAAGGTATTATATAGGGAGGACTGGAGATATCACCTCACCTAAGGTATTATATAACATATAGAGGACTGGAAATATCACCTCACCTAAGGTATTATATAGCGAGGACTGGAGATATCACCTCACCTAAGGTATTATATAGAGAGGACTGGAGATATCACCTCGCCTAAGGTATTATATAGAGAGGACTGGAGATATCACCTCACCTAAGGTATTATATAGGGAGGACTGGAGATATCACCTCGCCTAAGGTATTATATAGAGAGGACTGGAGATATCACCTCGCCTAAGGTATTATATAACACATAGAGAGGACTGGAGATATCACCTCACCTAAGGTATTATATAACATAGAGGACTGGAAATATCACCTCACCTAAGGTATTATATAGGGAGGACTGGAGATATCACCTCACCTAAGGTATTATATAACATATAGAGGACTGGAAATATCACCTCACCTAAGGTATTATATTGCGAGGACTGGAGATATCACCTCACCTAAGGTATTATATAGAGAGGACTGGAGATATCACCTCACCTAAGGTATTATATAACACATAGAGAGGACTGGAGATATCACCTCACCTAAGGTATTATATAGAGAGGACTGGAGATATCACCTCACGTAAGGTATTATATAGGGAGGACTGGAGATATCACCTCACCTAAGGTATTATATAACATATAGAGGACTGGAAATATCCACTCACCTAAGGTATTATATAGAGAGGACTGGAGATATCACCTCACCTAAGGTATTATATAGAGAGGACTGGAGATATCACCTCACGTAAGGTATTATATAGGGAGGACTGGAGATATCACCTCACCTAAGGTATTATATAGAGAGGACTGGAGATATCACCTCACCTAAGGTATTATATAGAGAGGACTGGAGCGATCACCTCGCCTAAGGTATTATATAACACATAGAGAGGACTGGAGATATCACCTCACCTAAGGTATTATATAGAGAGGACTGGAGATATCACCTCACCTAAGGTATTATATAGGGAGGACTGGAGATATCACCTCACCTAAGGTATTATATAACACATAGAGAGGACTGGAGATATCACCTCACCTAAGGTATTATATAACACATAGAGAGGACTGGAGATATCACCTCACCTAAGGTATTATATAGAGAGGACTGGAGATATCACCTCGCCTAAGGTATTATATAACACATAGAGAGGACTGGAGATATCACCTCACCTAAGGTATTATATAACATAGAGGACTGGAAATATCACCTCACCTAAGGTATTATATAACATAGAGGACTGGAGATATCACTTCGCCTAAGGTATTATATAGAGAGGACTGGAGATATCACCTCGCCTAAGGTATTATATAGAGAGGACTGGAGATATCACCTCACCTAAGGTATTATATAACACATAGAGGACTGGAGATATCACCTCACCTAAGGTATTATATAGAGAGGAATGGAGATATCACCTCACCTAAGGTATTATATAACACATAGAGAGGACTGGAGATATCACCTCACCTAAGGTATTATATAGCGAGGACTGGAGATATCACCTCACCTAAGGTATTATATAACACATAGAGAGGACTGGAGATATCACCTCACCTAAGGTATTATATAGAGAGGACTGGAGATATCACCTCGCCTAAGGTATTATATAGAGAGGACTGGAGATATCACCTCACCTAAGGTATTATATAGAGAGGACTGGAGATATCACCTCGCCTAAGGTATTATATAGAGAGGACTGGAGATATCACCTCGCCTAAGGTATTATATAGAGAGGACTGGAGATATCACCTCACCTAAGGTATTATATAGAGAGGACTGGAGATATCACCTCACCTAAGGTATTATATAGAGAGGACTGGAGATATCACCTCACCTAAGGTATTATATAGCGAGGACTGGAGATATCACCTCACCTAAGGTATTATATAGAGAGGACTGGAGATATCACCTCACCTAAGGTATTATATAGAGAGGACTGGAGATATCACCTCACCTAAGGTATTATATAACACATAGAGAGGACTGGAGATATCGCCTCGCCTAAGGTATTATATAGAGAGGACTGGAGATATCACCTCACCTAAGGTATTATATAACATATAGAGGACTGGAAATATCACCTCACCTAAGGTATTACATAGAGAGGACTGGAGATATCACCTCACCTAAGGTATTATATAGAGAGGACTGGAGATATCACCTCACCTAAGGTATTATATAGAGAGGACTGGAGATATCATCTCACCTAAGGTATTATATAGAGAGGACTGGAGATATCACCTCACCTAAGGTATTATATAGAGAGGACTGGAGATATCACCTCACCTAAGGTATTATATAGAGAGGACTGGAGCGATCACCTCGCCTAAGGTATTATATAGAGAGGACTGGAGATATCACCTCACCTAAGGTATTATATAGGGAGGACTGGAGATATCACCTCACGTAAGGTATTATATAGGGAGGACTGGAGATATCACCTCACCTAAGGTATTATATAACATATAGAGGACTGGAAATATCCACTCACCTAAGGTATTATATAGAGAGGACTGGAGATATCACCTCACCTAAGGTATTATATAGAGAGGACTGGAGATATCACCTCACGTAAGGTATTATATAGGGAGGACTGGAGATATCACCTCACCTAAGGTATTATATAGAGAGGACTGGAGATATCACCTCACCTAAGGTATTATATAGAGAGGACTGGAGCGATCACCTCGCCTAAGGTATTATATAACACATAGAGAGGACTGGAGATATCACCTCACCTAAGGTATTATATAGAGAGGACTGGAGATATCACCTCACCTAAGGTATTATATAGGGAGGACTGGAGATATCACCTCACCTAAGGTATTATATAACACATAGAGAGGACTGGAGATATCACCTCACCTAAGGTATTATATAACACATAGAGAGGACTGGAGATATCACCTCACCTAAGGTATTATATAGAGAGGACTGGAGATATCACCTCGCCTAAGGTATTATATAACACATAGAGAGGACTGGAGATATCACCTCACCTAAGGTATTATATAACATAGAGGACTGGAAATATCACCTCACCTAAGGTATTATATAACATAGAGGACTGGAGATATCACTTCGCCTAAGGTATTATATAGAGAGGACTGGAGATATCACCTCGCCTAAGGTATTATATAGAGAGGACTGGAGATATCACCTCACCTAAGGTATTATATAACACATAGAGGACTGGAGATATCACCTCACCTAAGGTATTATATAGAGAGGAATGGAGATATCACCTCACCTAAGGTATTATATAACACATAGAGAGGACTGGAGATATCACCTCACCTAAGGTATTATATAGCGAGGACTGGAGATATCACCTCACCTAAGGTATTATATAACACATAGAGAGGACTGGAGATATCACCTCACCTAAGGTATTATATAAGAGGACTGGAGATATCACCTCGCCTAAGGTATTATATAGAGAGGACTGGAGATATCACCTCACCTAAGGTATTATATAGAGAGGACTGGAGATATCACCTCGCCTAAGGTATTATATAGAGAGGACTGGAGATATCACCTCGCCTAAGGTATTATATAGAGAGGACTGGAGATATCACCTCACCTAAGGTATTATATAGAGAGGACTGGAGATATCACCTCACCTAAGGTATTATATAGAGAGGACTGGAGATATCACCTCACCTAAGGTATTATATAGCGAGGACTGGAGATATCACCTCACCTAAGGTATTATATAGAGAGGACTGGAGATATCACCTCACCTAAGGTATTATATAGAGAGGACTGGAGATATCACCTCACCTAAGGTATTATATAACACATAGAGAGGACTGGAGATATCGCCTCGCCTAAGGTATTATATAGAGAGGACTGGAGATATCACCTCACCTAAGGTATTATATAACATATAGAGGACTGGAAATATCACCTCACCTAAGGTATTACATAGAGAGGACTGGAGATATCACCTCACCTAAGGTATTATATAGAGAGGACTGGAGATATCACCTCACCTAAGGTATTATATAGAGAGGACTGGAGATATCATCTCACCTAAGGTATTATATAGAGAGGACTGGAGATATCACCTCACCTAAGGTATTATATAGAGAGGACTGGAGATATCACCTCACCTAAGGTATTATATAGAGAGGACTGGAGCGATCACCTCGCCTAAGGTATTATATAGAGAGGACTGGAGATATCACCTCACCTAAGGTATTATATAACACATAGAGAGGACTGGAGATATCACCTCACCTAAGGTATTATATAGGGAGGACTGGAGATATCACCTCACCTAAGGTATTATATAGGGAGGACTGGAGATATCACCTCACCTAAGGTATTATATAGAGAGGACTGGAGATATCACCTCACCTAAGGTATTATATATAAAGAGGACTGGAGATATCACCTCGCCTAAGGTATTATATAGAGAGGACTGGAGATATCACCTCGCCTAAGGTATTATATAGAGAGGACTGGAGATATCACCTCACCTAATGTATTATATAGAGAGGACTGGAGATATCACCTCACCTAAGGTATTATATAACACACAGAGAGGACGGGAGATATCACCTCACCTAAGGTATTATATAGAGAGGACTGGAGATATCACCTCACCTAAGGTATTATATAGAGAGGACTGGAGATATCACCTTACCTAAGGTATTATATAGAGAGGACTGGAGATATCACCTCGCCTAAGGTATTATATAGAGAGGACTGGAGATATCACCTCACCTAAGGTATTATATAGGGAGGACTGGAGATATCACCTCACCTAATGTATTATATAGAGAGGACTGGAGATCTCTGGAATAAAGGTTTGTATAATCTCTCTGGATTAACCTCTTCATTCTACCTCTCTCTCTCTCAGGTGTTAAAAGGTCATGACGATCATGTGATCACGTGTCTACAGTTCTGCGGTGACCTCATCGTCAGTGGTTCTGACGACAACACTCTCAAAGTCTGGTCCGCCCTCACCGGCAAGGTAAGGCCACGTACCCACACGGATGTTTTCATGTAAAGGAAGGACAACATGGGTAGCGTAATCACCCACATAGTTGATAGTGTGTAGAGCATCATATTCTACAGCTGCACCATCGAGAGCATCCTGACCTGGTTACATCACCGCCTGGTATGGCAACTGCTCGACATCCGACCTTAAGGCGCTTACAGAGGGTAGTGCGTACGGCCCAGTACATCACTGGGGCCAAGCTTCCTGCCATCCAGGACCTGTATACCAGGCGGTGTCAGAGGAAGGGCCCCAAAAATTGTCAAAGACTTCAGTCACACAAGTCATAGACTGTTCTCTCTGCTACCTCACGGAAAGCGGTACCGGAGCACCAATTCTAGGTCCAAGAGGCTTCTAAACAGCTTCTACCCCCCCAAGCCATCAGACTCCTGAACATTTAATAAAATGGCTACCCAGACTATTTGCTTTGCCCCCCCCTTCCTCTATGCATAAACACTTTACCTACATGTACAAATTACCTCATCTAACCTGTAACCCCCCCCACATTGACTCGGTACCGGTACCCCCCTGTATATAGCCTCCACATTGACTCGGTACCGGTACCCCCTGTATATAGCCTCCACATTGACTCTGTACCGGTACCCCCTGTATATAGCCTCCACATTGACTCTGTACCGGTACCCCCTGTATATAGCCTCCACATTGACTCTGTACCGGTACCCCCTGTATATAGCCTCCACATTGACTCTGTACCGGTACCCCCTGTATATAGCCTCCACATTGACTCTGTACCGGTACCCCCTGTATATAGCCTCCACATTGACTCGGTACCGGTACCCCCTGTATATAGCCTCCACATTGACTCGGTACCGGTACCCCCTGTATATAGCCTCCACATTGACTCGGTACCGGTACCCCCTGTATATAGCCTCCACATTGACTCTGTACCGTAATACCCTGTATATAGCCTCCACATTGACTCTGTACCGGTACCCCCTGTATATAGCCTCCACATTGACTCTGTACCGGTACCCCCTGTATATAGCCTCCACATTGACTCTGTACCGGTACCCCCCTGTATATAGCCTCCACATTGAGTCTGTACCGGTACCCCCTGTATATAGCCTCCACATTGACTCGGTACCGGTACCCCCTGTATATAGCCTCCACATTGACTCTGTACCGGTACCCCCTGTATATAGCCTCCACATTGACTCTGTACCGGTACCCCCTGTATATAGCCTCCACATTGACTCGGTACCGGTACCCCCTGTATATAGCCTCCACATTGACTCGGTACCGGTACCCCCTGTATATAGCCTCCACATTGACTCGGTACCGGTACCCCCTGTATATAGCCTCCACATTGACTCTGTACCGTAATACCCTGTATATAGCCTCCACATTGACTCGGTACCGGTACCCCCTGTATATAGCCTCCACATTGACTCTGTACCGGTACCCCCTGTATATAGCCTCCACATTGACTCTGTACCGGTACCCCCTGTATATAGCCTCCACATTGACTCGGTACCGGTACCCCCTGTATATAGCCTCCACATTGACTCGGTACCGGTACCCCCTGTATATAGCCTCCACATTGACTCGGTACCGGTACCCCCCTGTATATAGCCTCCACACTGACTCGGTACCGGTACCCCCCTGTATATAGCCTCCACATTGACTCTGTACCGGTACACCCTGTATATAGCCTCCACATTGACTCTGTACCGGTACCCCCTGTATATAGTCTCCACATTGACTCGGTACCGGTACCCCCTGTATATAGCCTCCACATTGACTCGGTACCGGTACCCCCTGTATATAGCCTCCACATTGACTCGGTACCCCCTGTATATAGTCTCCACATTGACTCTGTACCGGTACCCCCTGTATATAGCCTCCACATTGACTCTGTACCGTAATACCCTGTATATAGCCTCCACATTGACTCTGTACCGGTACCCCCTGTATATAGCCTCCACATTGACTCGGTACCGGTACCCCCTGTATATAGCCTCCACATTGACTCGGTACCGGTACCCCCTGTATATAGCCTCCACATTGACTCGGTACCGGTACCCCCTGTATATAGCCTCCACATTGACTCTGTACCGGTACCCCCTGTATATAGCCTCCACATTGACTCTGTACCGGTACCCCCTGTATATAGCCTCCACATTGACTCGGTACCGGTACCCCCTGTATATAGCCTCCACATTGACTCGGTACCGGTACCCCCCTGTATATAGCCTCCACATTGACTCTGTACCGGTACCCCCTGTATATAGCCTCCACATTGACTCGGTACCGGTACCCCCTGTATATAGCCTCCACATTGACTCTGTACCGTAACACCCTGTATATAGCCTCCACATTGACTCTGTACCGTAACACCCTGTATATAGCCTCCACATTGACTCTGTACCGGTACCCCCTGTATATAACCTCCACATTGACTCTGTACCGGTACCCCCTGTATATAGCCTCCACATTGACTCTGTACCGGTACCCCCTGTATATAACCTCCACATTGACTCTGTACCGGTACCCCCTGTATATAACCTCCACATTGACTCTGTACCGGTACCCCCTGTATATAACCTCCACATTGACTCTGTACCGGTACCCCCTGTATATAGCCTCCACATTGACTCTGTACCGGTACCCCCTGTATATAGCCTCCACATTGACTCTGTACCGGTACCCCCTGTATATAGCCTCCACATTGACTCTGTACCGGTAGCCCCCTGTATATAGCCTCCACATTGACTCTGTACCGGTACCCCCTGTATATAGCCTCCACATTGACTCTGTACTGGTACCCCCTGTATATAGCCTCCACATTGACTCTGTACCGGTACCCCCTGTATATAGCCTCCACATTGACTCTGTACTGGTACCCCCTGTATATAGCCTCCACATTGACTCTGTACCGGTACCCCCTGTATATAACCTCCACATTGACTCTGTACCGGTACCCCCTGTATATAACCTCCACATTGACTCTGTACCGGTACCCCCTGTATATAGCCTCCACATTGACTCTGTACCGGTACCCCCTGTATAAAGCCTCCACATTGACTCTGTACCGGTACCCCCTGTATATAGCCTCCACATTAACTCTGTACCGGTACCCCCTGTATATAGCCTCCACATTGACTCTGTACCGGTACCCCCTGTATATAGCCTCCACATTGACTCTGTACCGGTACCCCCTGTATATAGCCTCCACATTAACTCTGTACCGGTACCCCCTGTATATAGCCTCCACATTGACTCTGTACCGGTACCCCCTGAATATAGCCTCCACATTGACTCTGTACCGGTACCCCCTGTATATAGCCTCCACATTGACTCTGTACCGGTACCCCCTGTATATAGCCTCCACATTGACTCTGTACCGGTACCCCCTGTATATAGCCTCCACATTAACTCTGTACCGGTACCCCCTGTATATAGCCTCCACATTGACTCTGTACCGGTACCCCCTGAATATAGCCTCCACATTGACTCTGTACCGGTACCCCCTGTATATAGCCTCCACATTGACTCTGTACCGGTACCCCCTGTATATAGCCTCCACATTGACTCTGTACCGGTACCCCCTGTATAAAGCCCTGTTACTTTTGTAATGTAATTATATATATATTTTTTTACTTTAGTTTATTTAGTAAGTATTTTCTTAACCAACAATGCCGTTCAAGAAATAGAGTTAAGGGGCTTGTAAGTATAACTTTTTACGCGACCTTTTTATTTAACAAGTCAGTTAAAAAAATAAATTATTATTCACAATGACAAACCCTCCCTTAACCTGGCCGACGCTGGGCATACGGACGCATTGCACTGTAAAGTTTACACCTGTTCTATTCGTCTCACGTGACAAATAACATTTCATTTTATTTGTAGTGTGCTGTAAGACCTCTTAACCCACTCTACAATATGCTGTAATACCTACTGTAATCTACAGATTAAACACAGTTTATATACTATAATACCTACTGTAATCTACAGATTAAACACAGTTTATATACTACCTACTGTAATCTACAGATTAAACACAGTTTATATACTATAATACCTGCTGTAATCTACAGATTAAACACAGTTTATATACTATAATACCTTCTATAATCTACAGATTAATCACACACAGTTTATATACTATACTACCTACTGTAATCTACAGATTAAACACAGTTTATATACTATAATACCTACTGTAATGTACAGATTAAACACAGTTTATATACTATAATACCTGCTGTAATCTACAGATTAAACACAGTTTATATACTATAATACCTGCTGTAATCTACAGATTAAACGCAGTTTATATACTATAATACCTGCTGTAATCTACAGATTAAACACAGTTTATATACTATAATACCTACTGTAATGTACAGATTAAAGACAGTTTATATACTATAATACCTACTGTAATCTGCAGATTAACACACACAGTTTATATACTATAATACCTACTGTAATCTACAGATTAAACACAGTTTATATACTATAATACCTGCTGTAATCTACAGATTAATCACACACAGTTTATAAACTATAATACCTTCTGTAATCTACAGATTAAACACAGTTTATATACTATAATACCTACTGTAATCTACAGATTAATCACACACAGTTTATATACTATAATACCTACTGTAATCTACAGATTAAACACAGTTTATATACTATAATACCTACTGTAATCTACAGATTAAACACACACAGTTTATATACTATAATACCTACTGTAATCTACAGATTAATCACACACAGTTTATATACTATAATACCTACTGTAATCTACAGATTGAACACAGTTTATATACTATAATGTACAGATTAAACACAGTTTATATACTATAATACCTGCTGTAATCTACAGATTAAACACACACAGTTTATATACTATAATACCTGCTGTAATCTACAGATTAAACACAGTTTATATACTATAATGTACAGATTAAACACAGTTTATATACTATAATACCTGCTGTAATCTACAGATTAAACACACACAGTTTATATACTATAATACCTGCTGTAATCTACAGATTAAACGCAGTTTATATACTATAATACCTTCTGTAATCTACAGATTAAACACAGTTTATATACTATAATACCTACTGTAATGTACAGATTAAACACAGTTTATATACTATAATACCTGCTGTAATCTACAGATTAAACACACACAGTTTATATACTATAATACCTGCTGTAATCTACAGATTAAACGCAGTTTATATACTATAATACCTGCTGTAATCTACAGATTAAACACAGTTTATATACTATAATACCTACTGTAATGTACAGATTAAACACAGTTTATATACTATAATACCTACTGTAATGTACAGATTAAACACAGTTTATATACTATAATACCTGCTGTAATCTACAGATTAAACACAGTTTATATACTATAATACCTGCTGTAATCTACAGATTAAACACAGTTTATATACTATAATACCTGCTGTAATCTACAGATTAAACACAGTTTATATACTATAATACCTACTGTAATCTACAGATTAAACACAGTTTATATACTATAATACCTGCTGTAATCTACAGATTAAACACAGTTTATATACTATAATACCTGCTGTAATCTACAGATTAATCACACACAGTTTATATACTATAATACCTACTGTAATCTACAGATTAAACACAGTTTATATACTATAATGTACAGATTAAACACAGTTTATATACTATAATACCTGCTGTAATCTACAGATTAAACACAGTTTATATACTATAATACCTACTGTAATCTGCAGATTAACACACACAGTTTATATACTATAATACCTACTGTAATCTACAGATTAAACACAGTTTATATACTATAATACCTGCTGTAATCTACAGATTAATCACACACAGTTTATAAACTATAATACCTTCTGTAATCTACAGATTAAACACAGTTTATATACTATAATACCTACTGTAATCTACAGATTAAACACAGTTTATAAACTATAATACCTGCTGTAATCTACAGATTAAACACACACAGTTTATATACTATAATACCTACTGTAATCTACAGATTAAACACAGTTTATATACTATAATGTACAGATTAAACACAGTTTATATACTATAATACCTACTGTAATCTACAGATTAAACACACACAGTTTATATACTATAATACCTACTGTAATCTACAGATTAATCACACACAGTTTATATACTATAATACCTACTGTAATCTACAGATTGAACACAGTTTATATACTATAATGTACAGATTAAACACAGTTTATATACTATAATACCTGCTGTAATCTACAGATTAAACACAGTTTATATACTATAATGTACAGATTAAACACAGTTTATATACTATAATACCTGCTGTAATCTACAGATTAAACACACACAGTTTATATACTATAATACCTGCTGTAATCTACAGATTAAACACAGTTTATATACTATAATGTACAGATTAAACACAGTTTATATACTATAATACCTGCTGTAATCTACAGATTAAACACACACAGTTTATATACTATAATACCTGCTGTAATCTACAGATTAAACGCAGTTTATATACTATAATACCTTCTGTAATCTACAGATTAAACACAGTTTATATACTATAATACCTACTGTAATGTACAGATTAAACACAGTTTATATACTATAATACCTGCTGTAATCTACAGATTAAACACACACAGTTTATATACTATAATACCTGCTGTAATCTACAGATTAAACGCAGTTTATATACTATAATACCTGCTGTAATCTACAGATTAAACACAGTTTATATACTATAATACCTGCTGTAATCTACAGATTAAACACAGTTTATATACTATAATACCTACTGTAATGTACAGATTAAACACAGTTTATATACTATAATACCTACTGTAATGTACAGATTAAACACAGTTTATATACTATAATACCTACTGTAATGTACAGATTAAACACAGTTTATATACTATAATACCTGCTGTAATCTACAGATTAAACACAGTTTATATACTATAATACCTGCTGTAATCTACAGATTAAACACAGTTTATATACTATAATACCTGCTGTAATCTACAGATTAAACACAGTTTATATACTATAATACCTGCTGTAATCTACAGATTAAACACAGTTTATATACTATAATACCTACTGTAATCTACAGATTAAACACAGTTTATATACTATAATACCTGCTGTAATCTACAGATTAAACACAGTTTATATACTATAATACCTGCTGTAATCTACAGATTAATCACACACAGTTTATATACTATAATACCTACTGTAATCTACAGATTAAACACAGTTTATATACTATAATGTACAGATTAAACACAGTTTATATACTATAATACCTGCTGTAATCTACAGATTAAACACAGTTTATATACTATAATACCTACTGTAATCTGCAGATTAACACACACAGTTTATATACTATAATACCTACTGTAATCTACAGATTAAACACAGTTTATATACTATAATACCTGCTGTAATCTACAGATTAATCACACACAGTTTATAAACTATAATACCTTCTGTAATCTACAGATTAAACACAGTTTATATACTATAATACCTACTGTAATCTACAGATTAAACACAGTTTATAAACTGTAATACCTGCTGTAATCTACAGATTAAACACACACAGTTTATATACTATAATACCTACTGTAATCTACAGATTAAACACACACAGTTTATATACTATAATACCTACTGTAATCTACAGATTAATCACACACAGTTTATATACTATAATACCTACTGTAATCTACAGATTGAACACAGTTTATATACTATAATGTACAGATTAAACACAGTTTATATACTATAATACCTGCTGTAATCTACAGATTAAACACAGTTTATATACTATAATGTACAGATTAAACACAGTTTATATACTATAATACCTGCTGTAATCTACAGATTAAACACACACAGTTTATATACTATAATACCTACTGTAATCTACAGATTAAACACAGTTTATATACTATAATACCTGCTGTAATCTACAGATTAATCACACACAGTTTATAAACTATAATACCTTCTGTAATCTACAGATTAAACACAGTTTATATACTATAATACCTACTGTAATCTACAGATTAAACACAGTTTATAAACTATAATACCTGCTGTAATCTACAGATTAAACACACACAGTTTATATACTATAATACCTACTGTAATCTACAGATTAAACACACACAGTTTATATACTATAATACCTACTGTAATCTACAGATTAATCACACACAGTTTATATACTATAATACCTACTGTAATCTACAGATTGAACACAGTTTATATACTATAATGTACAGATTAAACACAGTTTATATACTATAATACCTGCTGTAATCTACAGATTAAACACAGTTTATATACTATAATGTACAGATTAAACACAGTTTATATACTATAATACCTGCTGTAATCTACAGATTAAACACACACAGTTTATATACTATAATACCTGCTGTAATCTACAGATTAAACACAGTTTATATACTATAATGTACAGATTAAACACAGTTTATATACTATAATACCTGCTGTAATCTACAGATTAAACACACACAGTTTATATACTATAATACCTGCTGTAATCTACAGATTAAACGCAGTTTATATACTATAATACCTTCTGTAATCTACAGATTAAACACAGTTTATATACTATAATACCTACTGTAATGTACAGATTAAACACAGTTTATATACTATAATACCTGCTGTAATCTACAGATTAAACACACACAGTTTATATACTATAATACCTGCTGTAATCTACAGATTAAACGCAGTTTATATACTATAATACCTGCTGTAATCTACAGATTAAACACAGTTTATATACTATAATACCTACTGTAATGTACAGATTAAACACAGTTTATATACTATAATACCTACTGTAATGTACAGATTAAACACAGTTTATATACTATAATACCGGCTGTAATCTACAGATTAAACACAGTTTATATACTATAATACCTGCTGTAATCTACAGATTAAACACAGTTTATATACTATAATACCTGCTGTAATCTACAGATTAAACACAGTTTATATACTATAATACCTGCTGTAATCTACAGATTAAACACAGTTTATATACTATAATACCTACTGTAATCTACAGATTAAACACAGTTTATATACTATAATACCTGCTGTAATCTACAGATTAAACACAGTTTATATACTATAATACCTGCTGTAATCTACAGATTAATCACACACAGTTTATATACTATAATACCTACTGTAATCTACAGATTAAACACAGTTTATATACTATAATGTACAGATTAAACACAGTTTATATACTATAATACCTGCTGTAATCTACAGATTAAACACAGTTTATATACTATAATACCTACTGTAATCTGCAGATTAACACACACAGTTTATATACTATAATACCTACTGTAATCTACAGATTAAACACAGTTTATATACTATAATACCTGCTGTAATCTACAGATTAATCACACACAGTTTATAAACTATAATACCTTCTGTAATCTACAGATTAAACACAGTTTATATACTATAATACCTACTGTAATCTACAGATTAAACACAGTTTATAAACTGTAATACCTGCTGTAATCTACAGATTAAACACACACAGTTTATATACATTAATACCTGCTGTAATCTACAGATTAAACACAGTTTATATACTATAATGTACAGATTAAACACAGTTTATATACTATAATACCTGCTGTAATCTACAGATTAAACACACACAGTTTATATACTATAATACCTGCTGTAATCTACAGATTAAACGCAGTTTATATACTATAATACCTTCTGTAATCTACAGATTAAACACAGTTTATATACTATAATACCTACTGTAATGTACAGATTAAACACAGTTTATATACTATAATACCTGCTGTAATCTACAGATTAAACACACACAGTTTATATACTATAATACCTGCTGTAATCTACAGATTAAACGCAGTTTATATACTATAATACCTGCTGTAATCTACAGATTAAACACAGTTTATATACTATAATACCTGCTGTAATCTACAGATTAAACACAGTTTATATACTATAATACCTGCTGTAATCTACAGATTAAACACAGTTTATATACTATAATACCTACTGTAATCTACAGATTGAACACAGTTTATATACTATAATGTACAGATTAAACACAGTTTATATACTATAATACCTTCTGTAATCTACAGATTAAACACAGTTTATATACTATAATACCTACTGTAATGTACAGATTAAACACAGTTTATATACTATAATACCTGCTGTAATCTACAGATTAAACACACACAGTTTATATACTATAATACCTGCTGTAATCTACAGATTAAACGCAGTTTATATACTATAATACCTACTGTAATCTACAGATTAATCACACACAGTTTATATACTATAATACCTACTGTAATCTACAGATTAAACACAGTTTATATACTATAATACCTGCTGTAATCTACAGATTAAACACAGTTTATATACTATAATACCTGCTGTAATCTACAGATTAAACACAGTTTATATACTATAATACCTGCTGTAATCTACAGATTAAACACAGTTTATATACTATAATACCTGCTGTAATCTACAGATTAAACACAGTTTATATACTATAATACCTGCTGTAATCTACAGATTAAACACAGTTTATATACTATAATACCTGCTGTAATCTACAGATTAAACACAGTTTATATACTATAATACCTACTGTAATCTACAGATTGAACACAGTTTATATACTATAATGTACAGATTAAACACAGTTTATATACTATAATACCTGCTGTAATCTACAGATTAAACACAGTTTATATACTATAATGTACAGATTAAACACAGTTTATATACTATAATACCTGCTGTAATCTACAGATTAAACACAGTTTATATACTATAATGTACAGATTAAACACAGTTTATATACTATAATACCTGCTGTAATCTACAGATTAAACACAGTTTATATACTATAATCTACAGATTAAACACAGTTTATATACTATAATACCTGCTGTAATCTACAGATTAAACACAGTTTATATACTATAATGTACAGATTAAACACAGTTTATATACTATAATACCTGCTGTAATCTACAGATTAAACACACACAGTTTATATACTATAATACCTGCTGTAATCTACAGATTAAACACACACAGTTTATATACTATAATACCTGCTGTAATCTACAGATTAAACACAGTTTATATACTATAATGTACAGATTAAACACAGTTTATATACTATAATACCTGCTGTAATCTACAGATTAAACACACACAGTTTATATACTATAATACCTGCTGTAATCTACAGATTAAACACACACAGTTTATATACTATAATACCTGCTGTAATCTACAGATTAAACACAGTTTATATACTATAATGTACAGATTAAACACAGTTTATATACTATAATACCTGCTGTAATCTACAGATTAAACACACACAGTTTATATACTATAATACCTGCTGTAATCTACAGATTAAACGCAGTTTATATACTATAATACCTGCTGTAATCTACAGATTAAACACAGTTTATATACTATAATACCTACTGTAATGTACAGATTAAACACAGTTTATATACTATAATACCTGCTGTAATCTACAGATTAAACACAGTTTATATACTATAATACCTGCTGTAATCTACAGATTAAACACAGTTTATATACTATAATACCTGCTGTAATCTACAGATTAAACACAGTTTATATACTATAATACCTGCTGTAATCTACAGATTAAACACAGTTTATATACTATAATACCTACTGTAATCTACAGATTAAACACAGTTTATATACTATAATGTACAGATTAAACACAGTTTATATACTATAATACCTGCTGTAATCTACAGATTAAACACAGTTTATATACTATAATGTACAGATTAAACACAGTTTATATACTATAATACCTGCTGTAATCTACAGATTAAACACAGTTTATATACTATAATGTACAGATTAAACACAGTTTATATACTATAATACCTGCTGTAATCTACAGATTAAACACAGTTTATATACTATAATCTACAGATTAAACACAGTTTATATACTATAATACCTGCTGTAATCTACAGATTAAACACAGTTTATATACTATAATGTACAGATTAAACACAGTTTATATACTATAATACCTGCTGTAATCTACAGATTAAACACAGTTTATATACTATAATGTACAGATTAAACACAGTTTATATACTATAATACCTGCTGTAATCTACAGATTAAACACAGTTTATATACTATAATGTACAGATTAAACACAGTTTATATACTATAATACCTGCTGTAATCTACAGATTAAACACAGTTTATATACTATAATCTACAGATTAAACACAGTTTATATACTATAATACCTGCTGTAATCTACAGATTAAACACAGTTTATATACTATAATACCTACTGTAATCTACAGATTAAACACAGTTTATATACTATAATACCTGCTGTAATCTACAGATTAAACGCAGAGTTGTCTTTAAAACGCTCGCCATTGGCTACCGTTCACAGCCTCGTTTTCAGCCGGCTCCTTTTTCCACGAGAATAGCCCCGCCTTTCTGTGATGCGCGCGTCTACCACTTTGTGTTGCCGTTAGCATGATGCTAATGACAACCGTCTTCCACGTTTACGTGTTAGTCATTTAGCAGACGCTGTTATCCAGAGCGATTTTTTTTTTTTTTTAACGTCAGCATTTAGGGCACATCATCACCAGATTTTTCACCGGCTCGGGGATTCAAACCAGTGACCTTTTTCGGTTACTGCCTCAACGCTGTTAACCGCTAGGCTACCTGCCACCCCTTTCTGGTAGATAGAAAGGCTTTCTCAATAACCTTCTCTGTTAAATGTTAACTACAAAGTAGTCTTACCTGGTAGAATGATATAATTCATATTTTGAATCAATCCATTTGGGATTAATGTCGTTACGACGACAGCCTCTTGCTCTTGCGCGCGCTTCAATTTAAAGGGTAACTACACAAAAAAAAAAAATATTGTTATTTTATTTTTTTCCTGCTGTGGTTTTGTTGTGGACTTAGAACATCCAATTTGACCTACAGGTCAACAACAAGAACAAAAAATTTAACATTTTTAAAGCTGTAAAAACCAAACAGAGAATTTTAATTTGGTTAAAATTGCTTCACTCCTACCTTCCCCAGGTCTATTGCAGACAACTAACAAAATGCCTCGTCAACGTTTCCAGGTTCTATTGCCACGTCTACTTCCACCATGAAGGCCTGATTTCACACAGTCTCCTCTGAACAGTTGATGTTGAGATGTGTCTTGTTACTTGAACTCTGTGAATCATTTATTTGAGCTGCAATTTCTTGAGGCTGGTAACTCTAATGAACTTATCCTCTGCAGCAGAGGAAATTCTGAGTCTTCCTTTCCTGTGGCGGTCCTCATGAGAGCCAGTTTCATCATAGCGTTTGATGGTTTTTGCGACTGCACTTGAAGAAACTTTAAAAGTTATTGAAGTGTTCCGTATTGACTGAGCTTCATGTCTTAAAGTAATGATGGACTGTCATTTCTCTTTGCTTATTTGAGCTGTTTTTGCCATAATATGGACTTGGTCTTTTACCAAATAGGGCTATCTTCTGTATACAACCCCAACCTTGCCACAACACAACTGATTGGCTCAAACGCATTAAGAAGGAAAGAAATTCCACAAATTAACTTTTAACAAGGAACACCTGTTAATTAAAATGCATTCCAGGTGACTACCTCATGAAGCTGGTTGAGAGAATGCCAAGAGTGTGCAAAGCTGTCATCAAGGCAAAGGGTGGCTACTTGAAAGAATCTCAAATATAAAATATATTTTGATTTGTTTAACACTTTTTTTGGTTACTACATGATTCCATATGTGTTATTTCTTAGCTTTGATGTCTTCACTATTATTCTACAATGTAGAAAATAGTTAAAAAAAATTAAGAAAAACCCTGGAATGAGAAGCTGTGTCCAAACCTTTGACTGGTAGTGTATAAATATATTTGTATTAGTATTATATCTACTGTTATTGTCGTGACTGTTGTTTTCATATTTTGTAATGTGTATCATTTCGCTTTGGCGACATTGACCGTGTCCTTCAATAAAGCATATTGATTACAGTTTCTACTGCTCCCACTTCTTAATGCCCATCTGTCTGTCTGTCTGTCTGTCTGTCTGTCTGTCTGTCTGTCTGTCTGTCTGTCTGTCTGTCTGTCTGTCTGTCTGTCTGTCTGTCTGTCTGTCTGTCTGTCTGTCTGTCTGTCTTCCTAACACTTTCCCCCTCTTCCCTCCCTCTCTCTCCCTCCTCTCTCTCTCCCTCCTCTTCCCTCACTCTCTCTTTCCCCCTCTTCCCTCACTCTCTCTCCCCCTCCCTCTCCCTCTCTCCTTCCTCCCTCTTCCCTCACTCTCTCTCCCCCTCCCTCTCTCTCCTTCCTCCCTCTCCCCTCACTCTCTTTCCCCCTCTCCCCTCCCTCCCTCTCTCTCCTTCCTCCCTCTCCCCTCAATCGCTCTCCCCCTCCCCCCCTCTCCCCTCTCCTCCAGTGTCTGCGTACATTAGTAGGCCATACAGGAGGTGTGTGGTCCAGTCAGATGAGCGGTAACATTGTGATCAGTGGGTCGACAGACAGGACTCTGAAGGTTTGGGACGCGGAGAGCGGAGAGTGTATTCACACCCTGTACGGACACACCTCTACTGTTCGCTGTATACACCTGCATGACAAACAGTGAGTTACACACACACACACACACACACACACACACACACACACACACACACACACACACACACACACACACACACACACACACACATCCCCTCCCTGTACGGACACACCTCTACTGTTCGCTGTATACACCTGCATGACAAACAGTGAGTTAACCACACACACACACACACACACACACACACACACAGACACACACAAGCTCTACACTCATGTACATATGCATACTTTCTCTCTATCGCACATGACCAACTCACTTCCAAAATGTCTCTGTCTATCATCATTAGGGCTGTCCCCAACAACAACAAAAATTAATTTTGGTAGACCGAAAGTCGATTGGTTGAACGTGTGTTTTTCCATATATAGACACACCCTATGTGTTTTTAATTAAATCAACTATATGCATTGAGCTTGTCTGATGCTTTAAGCGCACTATGTGATGAAATAAGACGCAGATGCCTCAAAAGGGAGCTAGAGATCTAGATAACCAGAAGAGGAAAAAAAAAACTTAACCTGACCGTCCTGCTCCTACTGGCTTTCACAAGTTCTGCCTTTTAACCTCCTGAAGTTGGCGGTTATAAAGCTACATGAAGAGTCGGCAACCTTTCTCATGTTGAACGTCAATTTATCTGACCATTTCTACCGGTCTGCGTGCCATTTATGGTTTTCATATGCACATTTTCGTGAAACGGTTTCATTTCATTTATAATAACGTCTTCCTATCTCAAAATCATTGTCGTGTGATTTTAATCAAAATTCTATCCAAATCATCTAAATGCAAATGATACAAACCTTGGAAGTAGCTTCTATTGCCGTTGGCCAACTATGTAAAAACATTGCAGCCTGCAGGTGGAAAATATCCTGATTTTTATTTTTTATTTTTATTTTTTTATAAATCTCCTATAAATCATTATTGGCTACACATGGCCTGTCTGCTAGTGAACTGGAAACATTCTCTCAACCAGCTTTATGAGGTAGTCACCTGGAATCCATTTCAATTAATAGTTGTTCTTTGTTAAAAGTTAATTTGTGGAATTTCTTTCCTTCTTAATGCATATATATATTATATTATATATTATATTATAATATATATATATATATTGTCACTGCTCGACTAAATCAATCGACTGGTCGACTAATTGCGGTCTGTACTAATCCTCATGCCTCTGTGTTTTGTAGATTATATTCTCTCTAACTCTCCCCCCTCCTCCTCGTCCCTCTCTCTCGTCCCTCCTCCTCGTCCCTCTCTCTCGTCCCTCGTCCTCGTCCCTCTCTCTCCCTCCTCCTCCTCGTCCCTCTCTCTCCCCCCTCCTCCTCGTCCCTCTCCCCCCCCCCTCCTCCTCGTCCCTCTCTCTCCCCCCTCCTCCTCGTCCCTCTCGCTCCCCCTCCTCCTCGTCCCTCTCTCTCCCCCTCCTCCTCGTCCCTCTCTCTCCCCCCCCCCAGGGTTGTGAGCGGTAGCCGCGACGCTACGTTGCGTCTGTGGGACGTAGATTCTGGCGAGTGTCTCCACGTCCTGACGGGTCATGTGGCGGCGGTGCGGTGCGTCCAGTATGACGGGCGCAGGGTGGTCAGCGGAGGATACGATTTCATGGTTAAAGTCTGGGACCCTGAGACGGAGACCTGTCTACACACTCTGCAGGGACACACTAACAGAGTCTATTCACTACAGGTAGTGGACGGAACCGATCTGTTTTCCGTTCTGAAACAGAACCCAGTTCCAGTGTTCTGACCAGCATTGTAAAGTTCTGAACTGGTTCCAACCCAAAATGGTCTGAACTGGTTCCAACCCAAAATGGTCTGAACTGGTTCCAACCCAAAATGGTCTGAACTGGTTCCAACCCAAAATGGTCTGAACGGGTTCCAACCCAAGAAGTTCTGAACCGGTTCCAACCCAAAATGGTCTGAACTGGTTCCAACCCAAAATGGTCTGAACGGGTTCCAACCCAAGAAGTTCTGAACCGGTTCCAACCCAAGAAGTTCTGAACCGGTTCCAACCCAAAATGGTCTGAACTGGTTCCAACCCAAAATGGTCTGAACTGGTTCCAACCAAAAATGGTCTGAACTGGTTCCAACCAAAAATGGTCTGAACTGGTTCCAACCCAAAAAAGGTCTGAACCGGTTCATGTAGTTGCTTTTCGTTAATTGTTTGACTTGTGAAATCAACATTGTTTTCACATTTAGCTTATTCATTTCCTTCACTGGTTTAGCGTGGATAGAGCAGCTTGCTAGTTGTCTGGTTAGCGTGGATAGAGCAGCTTGCTAGTTGTCTGGTTAGCGTGGATAGAGCAGCTTGCTAGTTGTCTGGTTAGCGTGGATAGAGCAGCTTGCTAGTTGTCTGGTTAGCGTGGATAGAGCAGCTTGCTAGTTGTCTGGTTAGCGTGGATAGAGCAGCTTGCTAGTTGTCTGGTTAGCGTGGATAGAGCAGCTTGCTAGTTGTCTGGTTAGCGTGGATAGAGCAGCTTGCTAGTTGTCTGGTTAGCGTGGATAGAGCAGCTTGCTAGTTGTCTGGTTAGCGTGGATAGAGCAGCTTGCTAGTTGTCTGGTTAGCGTGGATAGAGCAGCTTGCTAGTTGTCTGGTTAGCGTGGATAGAGCAGCTTGCTAGTTGTCTGGTTAGCGTGGATAGAGCAGCTTGCTAGTTGTCTGGTTAGCGTGGATAGAGCAGCTTGCTAGTTGTCTGGTTAGCGTGGATAGAGCAGCTTGCTAGTTGTCTGGTTAGCGTGGATAGAGCAGCTTGCTAGTTGTCTGGTTAGCGTGGATAGAGCAGCTTGCTAGTTGTTTTCATGATTGGTCATAAGTGTATGTGGGAGATGGGTTGGTAGATTCCGTGGTGCAGCGGTCTAAGGCACTGCATCTCAGTGCTAGAGGCGTCACTACAGACACCCTGGTTCGAATCCAGGCTGTATCACAACCGGCCGTGATTGTGAGTCTGGGTTTGGCCGGGGTAGGCCGTCGTTGTAAATGAGAATTTGTTCTTAATTGACTTGCCTAGTTAAATAAAGGTTAACACATATATATATATATATATATATATATATATATATATATATATATATAGAGATGAGAGAGAATATAACATAATTAACGTGTTCTCTAGATTTGAAAATAAAGGTTCTGTTCCTGGAATACTAAAGATCACTGTCATTCCTGGTTCGGTTTCTGTTCCTCTGAAAATGTAATTATTTTCCGGTTTTTGGTTCTATTCCCTGAACCGGTTCTACCCCTTGGTTAGAACACACCCACACACTCTCCTGTCTTCCTGCAATCCCCCCGGTCTATCTCTTCTTCTGGGTAAATAAAACCATCCCATCTGTAGTTAAAACAACACGCTGTGTTGTTCTTGTGTTTCACTATAATGTGAATTTGGTTCTCCTGACGTTAACCCTAGTCCTCTTCCTCCTCTTCCTCCTCCTCCTCCTCCTCCTCTTCCTCCTCTTCCTCTTCCTCCTCTTCCTCCTCTTCCTCCTCTTCCTCCTCCTCCTCTTCCTCCTCTTCCTCCTCCTCCTCCTCCTCTTCCTCTTCTTCCTCTTCCTCTTCCTCTTCCTCTTCCTCCTCCTCCTCCTCCAGTTTGACGGAGCCTACGTGGTCAGTGGATCTCTGGACACGTCCATCCGAGTATGGGACGTAGTGACGGGGGGGTGTGTCCACACCCTGACCGGCCACCAATCGCTGACCAGCGGTATGGAACTAAAGAACAACATCCTGGTCTCTGGTAACGCTGACTCTACTGTCCGGGTCTGGGACATACGGACGGGCCAGTGTCTCCACACACTGCAAGGTGAGGTTTATATACACATTATATGCACAAAAGTATGTGGACGCCACTTCAAATGAGTGGATTCGGCTTTCTCAGCCACACCTGTTGTTGACGGGTGTATAAAATCGAGCACACCGCCATGCGATCTCCATAGACAAACATTGGCAGTAGAACGGCCCCGTACTGAAGAGTCTCAGTGACTTTCAACGTGGCACCGTCATAGGATGCCACTTTTCCAACAAAGTCAGTTCGTCAAGTTTCTGCCCTGCTAGAGCTGCCCCCCGGGTCAACTGTAAGTGCTGTTATTGTGAAGTGGAAACGTCTAGGAGCAACAACGGCTCAGCCGCAAAGTGGTAGGCCACACAAGCTCGGGACTGTCGAGTGCTGAAGTGCGTAGCACGTTAAAAATCGTCTGTCCTCTGTTGCAACACTCACTACCGAGTTCCAAACGACCTCTGGAAACAACGTCAAGCCCAATAACTTTGCTTCGGGAGCTTCATGAAATGGATTTCATGGCCAAGCAGTCGCACACAAGCCTTAAGATCACCATGTGCAATGCCAAGCGTCGGCTGGAGTGGTGTAAAACTCGCCGCCATTGGACTCTGGAGCAGTGGAAACACGTTCTCTGGAGTCATGAATCACGTTTCACCATCTGGCATCTTGGCGGATGCCAGGTGAACGCTACCTGCCCCAATGCATAGTACCAACTGTAAAGTTTGGTGGAGGAGGAATAATGGTCTGGGGCTGTTTTTCATGGTTCGGGCCCCTTTGTTCCAGTGAAGGGAAATCTTAATACTACAGCATACCATGACATTCTAGACGATTCTGTCCTTCCAACTTTGTGGCAACAGTTTGGGGAAATGGTTTTTCAAGATCGGTGTGGAAGAACTTGACTGGCCTGCACAGAGCCCAGACCTCAACCCCATCGAAAACCTTTGGGATGAATTGGAACACCGACTGTGAGCCAGGCCTAATCGCCCAACATCAGTGCCCGACCTCAATAATGCTCTTGTGGCTGAATGGAAGCAAGTCCCCGCAGCAATGTTCCAACATCTAGTGGAAAGCCTTCCCAGAAGAGAGGAGGCTGTTATAGCAGCAATGTTCCAACATCTAGTGGAAAGCCTTCCCAGAAGAGTGGAGGCTGTTATAGCAGCAATGTTCCAACATCTAGTGGAAAGCCTTCCCAGAAGAGAGGAGGCTGTTATAGCAGCAATGTTCCAACATCTAGTGGAAAGCCTTCCCAGAAGAGTGGAGGCTGTTATAGCAGCAATGTTCCAACATCTAGTGGAAAGCCTTCCCAGAAGAGTGGAGGCTGTTATAGCAGCAATGTACCAACATCTAGTGGAAAGCCTTCCTAGAAGAGTGGAGGCTGTTATAGCAGCAATGTTCCTACATCTAGTGGAAAGCCTTCCTAGAAGAGTGGAGGCTGTTATAGCAGCAATGTACCAACATCTAGTGGAAAGCCTTCCTAGAAGAGTGGAGGCTGTTATAGCAGCAATGTACCAACATCTAGTGGAAAGCCTTCCCAGAAGAGTGGAGGCTGTTATAGCAGCAAAGGGGGGGACCAACTCCATATTAATACCCATGATTTTGGAATGAGATGTTTCGACGAGCAGCTGTCCCACATACTGTTGGTCACGTAGTCCTCACACACTGAAGTATACACTGTCAGGGTCTGGGAGTGTTAAAGAAAGGAGATGAACTTCTCATTGTAACAGTGGAGGTGATGAGGAGGGGTCCCAAGGTCAGCTGTTTAATTGGGTCACCGCTAGTACTGTGCCATTCACCCTCGCCATAAAGAAGCAATGGAACAAGTGGTTTAGACAGAGAGAGAGACAGACAGTGAACCTCAGTGGTTTAGACGGAGAGAGAGACAGTGAACCTCAGTGGTTTAGACAGAGAGAGAGACAGACAGTGAACCTCAGTGGTTTAGACAGAGAGAGAGACAGACAGTGAACCTCAGTGGTTTAGACAGAGAGAGAGACAGACAGTGAACCTCAGTGGTTTAGACAGAGAGAGAGAGACAGACAGTGAACCTCAGTGGTTTAGACAGAGAGAGAGACAGACAGTGAACCTCAGTGGTTTAGACAGAGAGAGAGACAGACAGTGAACCTCAGTGGTTTAGACAGAGAGAGAGACAGACAGTGAACCTCAGTGGTTTAGACAGAGAGAGAGACAGACAGTGAACCTCAGTGGTTTAGACAGAGAGAGAGACAGACAGTGAACCTCAGTGGTTTATTGTTTATTTTATTCAGAGAGGGTGAGAGTCCCCATTTGGACCAGTCAGTAGGAACCACCCAGGTCCCCAGTAGGAACCACCCAGGTCCTCATTAGGACCAGTCAGTAGTACCCCCCTCAGGTCCCCATTAGGGCCAGTCGGCAGTAACCCCCCCAGGTCCCCATTAGGGCCAGTCGGCAGTAACCCCCCCAGGTCCCCATTAGGGCCAGTCGGCAGTAACCCCCCCAGGTCCCCATTAGGGCCAGTCGGCAGTACCCCCCCTCAGGTCCCCATTAGGGCCAGTCGGCAGTAACCCCCTCAGGTCCCCATTAGGGCCAGTCGGCAGTACCCCCCAGGTCCCCATTAGGGCCAGTCGGCAGTACCCCCCCTCAGGTCCCCATTAGGGCCAGTCGGCAGTACCCCCCCAGGTCCCCATTAGGACCAGTCGGCAGTACCCCCCCCTCAGGTCCCCATTAGGGCCAGTCAGTAGGAACCTGTCTCCTGTTTTCCTATTATAACGAACTCCCCAGCTAACACACAACGTTATGAGAACCATGTGTTTCTTAGGTGGGGATTACACTACTTCATCATAACGTTTCCTACAGGTTTCCTCATGGCTCTATTTTAAAGTAATTTTCTCACATTGTTTAAAAATAAAAAAAACGTTAAGAAGCAACTTTCACCCGTGGCGAATTTCAGTACTTCAGCGTAACGTTTTCTGGTTCAAGTTATGTTCTCAGAACATAAACAAAACTTTCCATTAAAAAAAAAAAACACAAGAAAACATTATACATTTTCAATGAACGTTCTAAGAATGTTATTTTAAAAACATATATACATTCCCGTTCTCAGCATCAACAAAACTCTCTGTCTTGTTAATAAGTGTGTTCAGGTGTGTTGGCCGCATAGGTCCATCCTGGTGGCGAAGTGGACTAATTCCATGGATAAAGAAGGTTTGAATCTCACTGACGCCGTGCCACAATAAAACATATATATTTTTTAAATGTGTTTGCATGATTAATGACTAAACAAATTAATTTCCATGTGTCCAGTCTGTGCTTGGTGTTCAAAACCGTTAACCCAAACTAAGTAGTATTATTGAAACATGTTCTCAGAACGTTATTTAATTACCTTCAAATAACCTAGAATTTCCATTCTCAGAACGTTAAGAAAACGTTCAGGGAACCATAGTAAAACGTTCTCAGAACATCCCTGCAACCCAAAAAAAATGTTATGTTCCCAGAACAGGAAACATGTTCACTTCTGTTCTCAGAACGTTTCCGTTTTACCGGTCAGGAAACTTCTGGGTTCGTACCCAGAACCAATGGGGAAACCAAAAATGTACATTCCCACAACTTCCAAGGAACCAAATGTGCTAGCTGGGTCTCTCTGTCTCTCTGTCTCCAGTTCCCCTCCTATAATTAACTCGTCTCTGTCTCTGTCTCTGTCTCTGTCTCTCTCTCTCTCTCTCTCTGTCTCTCTCTCTCTCTCTCTCTCTCTCTCTGTCTCTGTCTCTCTCTCTCTCTCTCTCTCTCTCTCTCTCTCTCTCTCTCTCTCTCTCTCTCGTCTCTCTCTCTCTCTCTCTCTCTCTCTCTCTCTCTCTCTCTCTCTCTCTGTCTCTCTCTCTCTCTCTCTCTCTCTCTCTCTCTCTCTCTCTCTCTCTCTCTCTCTCTCTCTCTCTCTCTCTCTCTCTCTCTCTCTCTGTCTCTCTCTCTGTCTCTCTCTCTCTCTGTCTCTCTCTCTCTCTCTCTCTCTCTCTCTCTCTCTCTCTCTCTCTCTCTCTCTCTCTCTCTCTCTCTCTCTCTCTCTCTCTCTCTCTCTCTCTGTCTCTCTCTGTCTCTCTCTCTCTCTCTCTGTCTCTCTCTCTGTCTCTCTCTCTGTCTCTCTCTCTGTCTCTCTCTCTGTCTCTCTCTCTGTCTCTCTCTCTGTCTCTCTCTCTGTCTCTCTCTCTGTCTCTCTCTGTCTCTGTCTCTCTCTGTCTCTGTCTCTCTCTGTCTCTGTCTCTGTCTCTCTGCTCTCTCTCTCTCTCTCTCTGTCTCTCTGTCTCTCTGTCTCTCTCTCTCTCTCTCTGTCTCTCTCTCTGTCTCTCTGTCTCTCTCTCTCTCTGTCTCTCTCTCTGTCTCTCTCTGTCTCTCTCTCTCTCTCTCTCTCTCTGTCTCTCTCTGTCTCTCTCTCTGTCTCTGTCTCTCTGTCTCTCTCTCTCTCTCTGTCTCTCTCTCTGTCTCTCTCTCTGTCTCTCTCTGTCTCTCTCTCTGTCTCTCTCTCTGTCTCTCTCTCTGTCTCTGTCTCTCTCTCTCTGTCTCTCTCTCTCTCTCTCTCTCTCTCTCTGTCTCTGTCTCTCTGTCTCTCTCTCTCTCGCTCTGTCTTTCTCTGTCTCTCTCTCTCCAGTTCCCCTACTATAATTAACTCTTCTCTCCCCCTCTCCCCTCTCTCCTCTCTCCAGGTCCCCATAAGCACCAGTCGGCTGTAACCTGTCTCCCCCTCTCCCCTCTCTCCTCTCCCCAGGTCCCCATAAGCACCAGTCGGCTGTAACCTGTCTCCCCCCCTCTCCCCTCTCTCCTCTCTCCAGGTCCCCATAAGCACCAGTCGGCTGTAACCTGTCTCTCCCCCTCTCCCCCTCTCCCCTCTCTCCAGGTCCCCATAAGCACCAGTCGGCTGTAACCTCTCTCCCCCCCTCTCCCCTCTCTCCAGGTCCCCATAAGCACCAGTCGGCTGTAACCTGTCTCCCCCCTCTCTCCTCTCTCCAGGTCCCCATAAGCACCAGTCGGCTGTAACCTGTCTCTCTCCTCTCTCCTCTCTCCAGGTCCCCATAAGCACCAGTCGGCTGTAACCTGTCTCCAGTTCTCTCGCTCCATGGTGGTCTCTTCATCAGATGACGGGACGGTGAAGCTGTGGAGCCTGGCGACGGGGGAGTGGATCAGAGACCTGGTGGCTCTGCAGAGTGGAGGATCAGGGGGAGTGGTGTGGAGGATCAGGTAAATGACTAGGATACACACTCCACACACACACCACACACATCACCCTCCTCTCTCCAGGGAGTCTAACACCAGACTGGTAACACTACCCCTCCTCTCCTCTCTCTCTCCAGGGAGTCTAACACCAGACTGGTAACACTACCCCTCCTCTCCTCTCTCTCTCCAGGGAGTCTAACACCAGACTGGTAACACTACCCCTCCTCTCCTCTCTCTCTCCAGGGAGTCTAACACCAGACTGGTAACACTACCCCTCCTCTCCTCTCTCTCTCCAGGGAGTCTAACACCAGACTGGTAACACTACCCCTCCTCTCCTCTCTCTCTCTCCAGGGAGTCCCTAACACCAGACTGGTAACACTACCCCTCCTCTCCTCTCTCTCCAGGGGAGTCTAACACCAGACTGGTAACACTACCCCTCCTCTCCTCTCTCTCTCAGGGAGTCTAACACCAGACTGGTAACACTACCCCCTCCTCTCCTCTCTCTCTCCAGGGGAGTCTAACACCAGACTGGTAACACTACCCCTCCTCTCCTCTCTCTCTCTCCAGGGAGTCTAACACCAGACTGGTAACACTACCCCTCCTCTCCTCTCTCTCTCTCCAGGGAGTCTAACACCAGACTGGTAACACTACCCCTCCTCTCCTCTCTCTCTCTCAGGGAGTCTAACACCAGACTGGTAACACTACCCCTCCTCTCCTCTCTCTCTCCAGGGAGTCTAACACCAGACTGGTAACACTACCCCTCCTCTCCTCTCTCTCTCCAGGGGAGTCTAACACCAGACTGGTAACACTACCCCTCCTCTCCTCTCTCTCTCTCCAGGGAGTCTAACACCAGACTGGTAACACTACCCCCTCCTCTCCTCTCTCTCTCTCCAGGGAGTCTAACACCAGACTGGTAACACTACCCCTCCTCTCCTCTCTCTCTCTCAGGGAGTCTAACACCAGACTGGTAACACTACCCCCTCCTCTCCTCTCTCTCTCCCAGGGAGTCTAACACCAGACTGGTAACACTACCCCTCCTCTCCTCTCTCTCTCTCCAGGGAGTCTAACACCAGACTGGTAACACTACCCCTCCTCTCCTCTCTCTCTCCAGGGAGTCTAACACCAGACTGGTAACACTACCCCTCCTCTCCTCTCTCTCTCCCAGGGAGTCTAACACCAGACTGGTAACACTACCCCTCCTCTCCTCTCTCTCTCCAGGGAGTCTAACACCAGACTGGTAACACTACCCCTCCTCTCCTCTCTCTCTCTCCAGGGAGTCTAACACCAGACTGGTAACACTACCCCTCCTCTCCTCTCTCTCCAGGGAGTCTAACACCAGACTGGTAACACTACCCCTCCTCTCCTCTCTCTCCAGGGAGTCTAACACCAGACTGGTAACACTACCCCTCCTCTCCTCTCTCTCTCCAGGGAGTCTAACACCAGACTGGTAACACTACCCCTCCTCTCCTCTCTCTCTCTCTCCAGGGAGTCTAACACCAGACTGGTAACACTACCCCTCCTCTCCTCTCTCTCTCCAGGGGAGTCTAACACCAGACTGGTAACACTACCCCTCCTCTCCTCTCTCTCTCTCCAGGAGTCTAACACCAGACTGGTAACACTACCCCTCCTCTCCTCTCTCTCTCCAGCGAGTCTAACACCAGACTGGTAACACTACCCCTCCTCTCCTCTCTCTCTCTCCAGGGAGTCTAACACCAGACTGGTAACACTACCCCTCCTCTCCTCTCTCTCTCTCCAGGGAGTCTAACACCAGACTGGTAACACTACCCCTCCTCTCCTCTCTCTCTCCAGGGAGTCTAACACCAGACTGGTAACACTACCCCTCCTCTCCTCTCTCTCTCCAGGGAGTCTAACACCAGACTGGTAACACTACCCCTCCTCTCCT
The DNA here is from genome assembly GCF_905237065.1 of Salmo salar. Taxonomy (NCBI): domain Eukaryota; kingdom Metazoa; phylum Chordata; class Actinopteri; order Salmoniformes; family Salmonidae; genus Salmo; species Salmo salar. Next base: position 2,511,394 of record NC_059448.1, read on the forward strand.
CTCTCTCTCTCAGGGAGTCTAACACCAGACTGGTAACACTACCCCTCCTCTCCTCTCTCTCTCCAGGGAGTCTAACACCAGACTGGTAACACTACCCCTCCTCTCCTCTCTCTCTCCAGGGAGTCTAACACCAGACTGGTAACACTACCCCTCCTCTCCTCTCTCTCTCTCCAGGGAGTCTAACACCAGACTGGTAACACTACCCCCTCCTCTCCTCTCTCTCTCCAGGGAGTCTAACACCAGACTGGTAACACTACCCCTCCTCTCCTCTCTCTCTCCAGGGAGTCTAACACCAGACTGGTAACACTACCCCTCCTCTCCTCTCTCTCTCCAGGGGAGTCTAACACCAGACTGGTAACACTACCCCTCCTCTCCTCTCTCTCTCTCAGGGAGTCTAACACCAGACTGGTAACACTACCCCTCCTCTCCTCTCTCTCTCTCCAGGGAGTCTAACACCAGACTGGTAACACTACCCCTCCTCTCCTCTCTCTCTCTCCAGGGAGTCTAACACCAGACTGGTAACACTACCCCTCCTCTCCTCTCTCTCTCAGGGAGTCTAACACCAGACTGGTAACACTACCCCTCCTCTCCTCTCTCTCTCTCAGGGAGTCTAACACCAGACTGGTAACACTACCCCTCCTCTCCTCTCTCTCTCCAGGGAGTCTAACACCAGACTGGTAACACTACCCCTCCTCTCCTCTCTCTCTCTCCAGGGAGTCTAACACCAGACTGGTAACACTACCCCTCCTCTCCTCTCTCTCTCCAGGAGTCTAACACCAGACTGGTAACACTACCCCTCCTCTCCTCTCTCTCTCCAGGGAGTCTAACACCAGACTGGTAACACTACCCCCTCCTCTCCTCTCTCTCTCTCCAGGGAGTCTAACACCAGACTGGTAACACTACCCCTCCTCTCCTCTCTCTCTCCAGGGAGTCTAACACCAGACTGGTAACACTACCCCCTCCTCTCCTCTCTCTCTCCAGGGAGTCTAACACCAGACTGGTAACACTACCCCTCCTCTCCTCTCTCTCTCCAGGGAGTCTAACACCAGACTGGTAACACTACCCCCTCCTCTCCTCTCTCTCTCTCCAGGGAGTCTAACACCAGACTGGTAACACTACCCCTCCTCTCCTCTCTCTCTCCAGGGAGTCTAACACCAGACTGGTAACACTACCCCTCCTCTCCTCTCTCTCTCTCCAGGGGAGTCTAACACCAGACTGGTAACACTACCCCTCCTCTCCTCTCTCTCTCCAGGGAGTCTAACACCAGACTGGTAACACTACCCCTCCTCTCCTCTCTCTCTCTCAGGGAGTCTAACACCAGACTGGTAACACTACCCCTCCTCTCCTCTCTCTCTCCAGGGAGTCTAACACCAGACTGGTAACACTACCCCTCCTCTCCTCTCTCTCTCCAGGGAGTCTAACACCAGACTGGTAACACTACCCCTCCTCTCCTCTCTCTCTCCAGGGGAGTCTAACACCAGACTGGTAACACTACCCCTCCTCTCCTCTCTCTCTCTCCAGGGAGTCTAACACCAGACTGGTAACACTACCCCTCCTCTCCTCTCTCTCTCCAGGGAGTCTAACACCAGACTGGTAACACTACCCCTCCTCTCCTCTCTCTCTCTCCAGGGGAGTCTAACACCAGACTGGTAACACTACCCCTCCTCTCCTCTCTCTCTCCAGGGAGTCTAACACCAGACTGGTAACACTACCCCTCCTCTCCTCTCTCTCTCCAGGGAGTCTAACACCAGACTGGTAACACTACCCCTCCTCTCCTCTCTCTCTCCAGGGAGTCTAACACCAGACTGGTAACACTACCCCCTCCTCTCCTCTCTCTCTCCAGGGAGTCTAACACCAGACTGGTAACACTACCCCTCCTCTCCTCTCTCTCTCCAGGGAGTCTAACACCAGACTGGTAACACTACCCCTCCTCTCCTCTCTCTCTCCAGGGAGTCTAACACCAGACTGGTAACACTACCCCTCCTCTCCTCTCTCTCTCCAGGGAGTCTAACACCAGACTGGTAACACTACCCCTCCTCTCCTCTCTCTCTCCAGGGAGTCTAACACCAGACTGGTAACACTACCCCTCCTCTCCTCTCTCTCTCCAGGGAGTCTAACACCAGACTGGTAACACTACCCCTCCTCTCCTCTCTCTCTCCAGGGGAGTCTAACACCAGACTGGTAACACTACCCCTCCTCTCCTCTCTCTCTCTCCAGGGAGTCTAACACCAGACTGGTAACACTACCCCTCCTCTCCTCTCTCTCTCCAGGGGAGTCTAACACCAGACTGGTAACACTACCCCTCCTCTCCTCTCTCTCTCCCAGGGGAGTCTAACACCAGACTGGTAACACTACCCCTCCTCTCCTCTCTCTCTCCAGGGGAGTCTAACACCAGACTGGTAACACTACCCCTCCTCTCCTCTCTCTCTCTCAGGGGAGTCTAACACCAGACTGGTAACACTACCCCTCCTCTCCTCTCTCTCTCCAGGGGAGTCTAACACCAGACTGGTAACACTACCCCTCCTCTCCTCTCTCTCTCCAGGAGTCTAACACCAGACTGGTAACACTACCCCCTCCTCTCCTCTCTCTCTCTCCAGGGAGTCTAACACCAGACTGGTAACACTACCCCTCCTCTCCTCTCTCTCTCTCCAGGGAGTCTAACACCAGACTGGTAACACTACCCTCCTCTCCTCTCTCTCTCTCCAGGGAGTCTAACACCAGACTGGTAACACTACCCCTCCTCTCCTCTCTCTCTCCAGGGGAGTCTAACACCAGACTGGTAACACTACCCCTCCTCTCCTCTCTCTCTCCCAGGGAGTCTAACACCAGACTGGTAACACTACCCCTCCTCTCCTCTCTCTCTCTCCAGGGAGTCTAACACCAGACTGGTAACACTACCCCTCCTCTCCTCTCTCTCTCTCCAGGGAGTCTAACACCAGACTGGTAACACTACCCCTCCTCTCCTCTCTCTCTCCCAGGGAGTCTAACACCAGACTGGTAACACTACCCCTCCTCTCCTCTCTCTCTCCAGGGAGTCTAACACCAGACTGGTAACACTACCCCTCCTCTCCTCTCTCTCTCTCCAGGGAGTCTAACACCAGACTGGTAACACTACCCCTCCTCTCCTCTCTCTCTCTCCAGGAGTCTAACACCAGACTGGTAACACTACCCCTCCTCTCCTCTCTCTCTCTCAGGGAGTCTAACACCAGACTGGTAACACTACCCCTCCTCTCCTCTCTCTCTCCAGGGGAGTCTAACACCAGACTGGTAACACTACCCCTCCTCTCCTCTCTCTCTCCAGGGAGTCTAACACCAGACTGGTAACACTACCCCTCCTCTCCTCTCTCTCTCTCCAGGGAGTCTAACACCAGACTGGTAACACTACCCCTCCTCTCCTCTCTCTCTCCAGGGAGTCTAACACCAGACTGGTAACACTACCCCTCCTCTCTCTCTCTCTCTCCAGGGGAGTCTAACACCAGACTGGTAACACTACCCCTCCTCTCCTCTCTCTCTCTCCAGGGAGTCTAACACCAGACTGGTAACACTACCCCTCCTCTCCTCTCTCTCTCCAGGGAGTCTAACACCAGACTGGTAACACTACCCCTCCTCTCCTCTCTCTCTCCCAGGGAGTCTAACACCAGACTGGTAACACTACCCCTCCTCTCCTCTCTCTCTCCAGGGAGTCTAACACCAGACTGGTAACACTACCCCTCCTCTCCTCTCTCTCTCCAGGGAGTCTAACACCAGACTGGTAACACTACCCCTCCTCTCCTCTCTCTCTCTCCAGGGAGTCTAACACCAGACTGGTAACACTACCCCTCCTCTCCTCTCTCTCTCTCCAGGGAGTCTAACACCAGACTGGTAACACTACCCCTCCTCTCCTCTCTCTCTCTCAGGGAGTCTAACACCAGACTGGTAACACTACCCCTCCTCTCCTCTCTCTCTCTCCAGGGAGTCTAACACCAGACTGGTAACACTACCCCTCCTCTCCTCTCTCTCTCCAGGGAGTCTAACACCAGACTGGTAACACTACCCCCCTCCTCTCCTCTCTCTCTCCAGGGAGTCTAACACCAGACTGGTAACACTACCCCTCCTCTCCTCTCTCTCTCCAGGGGAGTCTAACACCAGACTGGTAACACTACCCCTCCTCTCCTCTCTCTCTCCAGGGGAGTCTAACACCAGACTGGTAACACTACCCCTCCTCTCCTCTCTCTCTCTCCAGGGAGTCTAACACCAGACTGGTAACACTACCCCTCCTCTCCTCTCTCTCTCCAGGGAGTCTAACACCAGACTGGTAACACTACCCCTCCTCTCCTCTCTCTCTCCAGGGAGTCTAACACCAGACTGGTAACACTACCCCTCCTCTCCTCTCTCTCTCTCCAGGGAGTCTAACACCAGACTGGTAACACTACCCCTCCTCTCCTCTCTCTCTCAGGGAGTCTAACACCAGACTGGTAACACTACCCCTCCTCTCCTCTCTCTCTCCAGGGAGTCTAACACCAGACTGGTAACACTACCCCTCCTCTCCTCTCTCTCTCCAGGGAGTCTAACACCAGACTGGTAACACTACCCCTCCTCTCCTCTCTCTCTCTCCAGGGAGTCTAACACCAGACTGGTAACACTACCCCTCCTCTCCTCTCTCTCTCTCCAGGGAGTCTAACACCAGACTGGTAACACTACCCCTCCTCTCCTCTCTCTCTCCAGGAGTCTAACACCAGACTGGTAACACTACCCCTCCTCTCCTCTCTCTCTCTCCAGGGAGTCTAACACCAGACTGGTAACACTACCCCCTCCTCTCCTCTCTCTCTCCAGGGGAGTCTAACACCAGACTGGTAACACTACCCCTCCTCTCCTCTCTCTCTCTCCAGGGAGTCTAACACCAGACTGGTAACACTACCCCCTCCTCTCCTCTCTCTCTCTCCAGGGAGTCTAACACCAGACTGGTAACACTACCCCTCCTCTCCTCTCCTCTCTCTCCAGGGAGTCTAACACCAGACTGGTAACACTACCCCTCCTCTCCTCTCTCTCTCCAGGGAGTCTAACACCAGACTGGTAACACTACCCCTCCTCTCCTCTCTCTCTCTTCAGGGAGTCTAACACCAGACTGGTAACACTACCCCTCCTCTCCTCTCTCTCTCCAGGGAGTCTAACACCAGACTGGTAACACTACCCCTCCTCTCCTCTCTCTCTCTCCAGGGAGTCTAACACCAGACTGGTAACACTACCCCTCCTCTCCTCTCTCTCTCTCCAGGGGAGTCTAACACCAGACTGGTAACACTACCCCTCCTCTCCTCTCTCTCTCCAGGGGAGTCTAACACCAGACTGGTAACACTACCCCTCCTCTCCTCTCTCTCTCCAGGGGAGTCTAACACCAGACTGGTAACACTACCCCTCCTCTCCTCTCTCTCTCTCCAGGGAGTCTAACACCAGACTGGTAACACTACCCCTCCTCTCCTCTCTCTCTCTCAGGGGAGTCTAACACCAGACTGGTAACACTACCCCTCCTCTCCTCTCTCTCTCCAGGGAGTCTAACACCAGACTGGTAACACTACCCCTCCTCTCCTCTCTCTCTCTCCAGGAGTCTAACACCAGACTGGTAACACTACCCCTCCTCTCCTCTCTCTCTCTCAGGGGAGTCTAACACCAGACTGGTAACACTACCCCTCCTCTCCTCTCTCTCTCTCCAGGGAGTCTAACACCAGACTGGTAACACTACCCCTCCTCTCCTCTCTCTCTCCAGGGAGTCTAACACCAGACTGGTAACACTACCCCTCCTCTCCTCTCTCTCTCCAGGGAGTCTAACACCAGACTGGTAACACTACCCCTCCTCTCCTCTCTCTCTCCAGGGAGTCTAACACCAGACTGGTAACACTACCCCCTCCTCTCCTCTCTCTCTCTCAGGGAGTCTAACACCAGACTGGTAACACTACCCCTCCTCTCCTCTCTCTCTCCAGGGAGTCTAACACCAGACTGGTAACACTACCCCTCCTCTCCTCTCTCTCTCCAGGGAGTCTAACACCAGACTGGTAACACTACCCCTCCTCTCCTCTCTCTCTCCAGGGAGTCTAACACCAGACTGGTAACACTACCCCTCCTCTCCTCTCTCTCTCCAGGGAGTCTAACACCAGACTGGTAACACTACCCCTCCTCTCCTCTCTCTCTCCAGGGAGTCTAACACCAGACTGGTAACACTACCCCTCCTCTCCTCTCTCTCTCTCCAGGGAGTCTAACACCAGACTGGTAACACTACCCCTCCTCTCCTCTCTCTCTCTCCAGGGAGTCTAACACCAGACTGGTAACACTACCCCTCCTCTCCTCTCTCTCTCCAGGGAGTCTAACACCAGACTGGTAACACTACCCCTCCTCTCCTCTCTCTCTCCAGGGAGTCTAACACCAGACTGGTAACACTACCCCTCCTCTCCTCTCTCTCTCCAGGGAGTCTAACACCAGACTGGTAACACTACCCCTCCCTCTCCTCTCTCTCTCCAGGGAGTCTAACACCAGACTGGTAACACTACCCCCTCCTCTCCTCTCTCTCTCCAGGGAGTCTAACACCAGACTGGTAACACTACCCCTCCTCTCCTCTCTCTCTCTCCAGGGAGTCTAACACCAGACTGGTAACACTACCCCTCCTCTCCTCTCTCTCTCCAGGGAGTCTAACACCAGACTGGTAACACTACCCCTCCTCTCCTCTCTCTCTCTCCAGGGAGTCTAACACCAGACTGGTAACACTACCCCTCCTCTCCTCTCTCTCTCTCCAGGGAGTCTAACACCAGACTGGTAACACTACCCCTCCTCTCCTCTCTCTCTCTCCAGGGAGTCTAACACCAGACTGGTAACACTACCCCTCCTCTCCTCTCTCTCTCCAGGGGAGTCTAACACCAGACTGGTAACACTACCCCTCCCTCCTCTCTCTCTCCCAGGGGAGTCTAACACCAGACTGGTAACACTACCCCTCCTCTCCTCTCTCTCTCTCCAGGGAGTCTAACACCAGACTGGTAACACTACCCCTCCTCTCCTCTCTCTCTCCAGGGAGTCTAACACCAGACTGGTAACACTACCCCTCCTCTCCTCTCTCTCTCCAGGGGAGTCTAACACCAGACTGGTAACACTACCCCTCCTCTCCTCTCTCTCTCTCAGGGAGTCTAACACCAGACTGGTAACACTACCCCTCCTCTCCTCTCTCTCTCTCCAGGGAGTCTAACACCAGACTGGTAACACTACCCCTCCTCTCCTCTCTCTCTCTCAGGGAGTCTAACACCAGACTGGTAACACTACCCCTCCTCTCCTCTCTCTCTCTCCAGGGGAGTCCTAACACCAGACTGGTAACACTACCCCTCCTCTCCTCTCTCTCTCTCCAGGGGAGTCTAACACCAGACTGGTAACACTACCCCTCCTCTCCTCTCTCTCTCAGGGAGTCTAACACCAGACTGGTAACACTACCCCCTCCTCTCCTCTCTCTCTCCAGGGAGTCTAACACCAGACTGGTAACACTACCCCCTCCTCTCCTCTCTCTCTCTCCAGGAGTCTAACACCAGACTGGTAACACTACCCCTCCTCTCCTCTCTCTCTCTCCAGGGAGTCTAACACCAGACTGGTAACACTCACCCCTCCTCTCCTCTCTCTCTCTCCAGGGGAGTCTAACACCAGACTGGTAACACTACCCCTCCTCTCCTCTCTCTCTCTCCAGGGAGTCTAACACCAGACTGGTAACACTACCCCTCCTCTCCTCTCTCTCTCCAGGGAGTCTAACACCAGACTGGTAACACTACCCCTCCTCTCCTCTCTCTCTCTCCAGGGAGTCTAACACCAGACTGGTAACACTACCCCTCCTCTCCCTCTCTCTCCAGGGAGTCTAACACCAGACTGGTAACACTACCCCTCCTCTCTCTCTCTCCAGGGAGTCTAACACCAGACTGGTAACACTACCCCTCCTCTCCTCTCTCTCTCCAGGGAGTCTAACACCAGACTGGTAACACTACCCCTCCTCTCCTCTCTCTCTCCAGGGAGTCTAACACCAGACTGGTAACACTACCCCTCCCTCTCCTCTCTCTCTCTCCAGGGGAGTCTAACACCAGACTGGTAACACTACCCCTCCTCTCCTCTCTCTCTCCAGGGGAGTCTAACACCAGACTGGTAACACTACCCCTCCTCTCCTCTCTCTCTCTCCAGGGAGTCTAACACCAGACTGGTAACACTACCCCTCCTCTCCTCTCTCTCTCTCCAGGGAGTCTAACACCAGACTGGTAACACTACCCCTCCTCTCCCTCTCTCTCTCCAGGGGAGTCTAACACCAGACTGGTAACACTACCCCTCCTCTCCTCTCTCTCTCCAGGGAGTCTAACACCAGACTGGTAACACTACCCCTCCTCTCCTCTCTCTCTCCCAGGAGTCTAACACCAGACTGGTAACACTACCCCTCCTCTCCTCTCTCTCTCCAGGGAGTCTAACACCAGACTGGTAACACTACCCCTCCTCTCCTCTCTCTCTCTCAGGAGTCTAACACCAGACTGGTAACACTACCCCTCCTCTCCTCTCTCTCTCCAGGGAGTCTAACACCAGACTGGTAACACTACCCCTCCTCTCCTCTCTCTCTCCAGGGAGTCTAACACCAGACTGGTAACACTACCCCCTCCTCTCCTCTCTCTCTCTCCAGGGGAGTCTAACACCAGACTGGTAACACTACCCCTCCTCTCCTCTCTCTCTCTCAGGAGTCTAACACCAGACTGGTAACACTACCCCTCCTCTCCTCTCTCTCTCCAGGGAGTCTAACACCAGACTGGTAACACTACCCCTCCTCTCCTCTCTCTCTCCAGGGAGTCTAACACCAGACTGGTAACACTACCCCTCCTCTCCTCTCTCTCTCTCCAGGGAGTCTAACACCAGACTGGTAACACTACCCCTCCTCTCCTCTCTCTCTCTCCAGGGGAGTCTAACACCAGACTGGTAACACTACCCCTCCTCTCCTCTCTCTCTCTCAGGGAGTCTAACACCAGACTGGTAACACTACCCCTCCTCTCCTCTCTCTCTCCAGGGAGTCTAACACCAGACTGGTAACACTACCCCTCCTCTCCTCTCTCTCTCTCCAGGGAGTCTAACACCAGACTGGTAACACTACCCCTCCTCTCCTCTCTCTCTCTCCAGGGGAGTCTAACACCAGACTGGTAACACTACCCCCTCCTCTCCTCTCTCTCTCCAGGGAGTCTAACACCAGACTGGTAACACTACCCCTCCTCTCCTCTCTCTCTCTCCAGGGAGTCTAACACCAGACTGGTAACACTACCCCTCCTCTCCTCTCTCTCTCTCCAGGGAGTCTAACACCAGACTGGTAACACTACCCCTCCTCTCCTCTCTCTCTCTCAGGAGTCTAACACCAGACTGGTAACACTACCCCTCCTCTCCTCTCTCTCTCCAGGGAGTCTAACACCAGACTGGTAACACTACCCCTCCTCTCCTCTCTCTCTCCAGGGAGTCTAACACCAGACTGGTAACACTACCCTCCTCTCCTCTCTCTCTCCAGGGAGTCTAACACCAGACTGGTAACACTACCCCTCCTCTCCTCTCTCTCTCAGGAGTCTAACACCAGACTGGTAACACTACCCCTCCTCTCCTCTCTCTCTCTCCAGGGAGTCTAACACCAGACTGGTAACACTACCCCCTCCTCTCCTCTCTCTCTCCAGGGAGTCTAACACCAGACTGGTAACACTACCCCCTCCTCTCCTCTCTCTCTCTCCAGGGAGTCTAACACCAGACTGGTAACACTACCCCCCTCCTCTCCTCTCTCTCTCTCAGGGAGTCTAACACCAGACTGGTAACACTACCCCCTCCTCTCCTCTCTCTCTCCAGGGAGTCTAACACCAGACTGGTAACACTACCCCTCCTCTCCTCTCTCTCTCCAGGGAGTCTAACACCAGACTGGTAACACTACCCCTCCTCTCCTCTCTCTCTCTCCAGGGAGTCTAACACCAGACTGGTAACACTACCCCTCCTCTCCTCTCTCTCTCTCCAGGGAGTCTAACACCAGACTGGTAACACTACCCCTCCTCTCCTCTCTCTCTCTCCAGGGAGTCTAACACCAGACTGGTAACACTACCCCTCCTCTCCTCTCTCTCTCTCCAGGGGAGTCTAACACCAGACTGGTAACACTACCCCTCCTCTCCTCTCTCTCTCCAGGGGAGTCTAACACCAGACTGGTAACACTACCCCTCCTCTCCTCTCTCTCTCCAGGGAGTCTAACACCAGACTGGTAACACTACCCCTCCTCTCCTCTCTCTCTCTCCAGGGAGTCTAACACCAGACTGGTAACACTACCCCTCCTCTCCTCTCTCTCTCCAGGGAGTCTAACACCAGACTGGTAACACTACCCCTCCTCTCCTCTCTCTCTCCAGGGAGTCTAACACCAGACTGGTAACACTACCCCTCCTCTCCTCTCTCTCTCTCCAGGGAGTCTAACACCAGACTGGTAACACTACCCCTCCTCTCCTCTCTCTCTCCAGGGGAGTCTAACACCAGACTGGTAACACTACCCCTCCTCTCCTCTCTCTCTCCAGGGGAGTCTAACACCAGACTGGTAACACTACCCCTCCTCTCCTCTCTCTCTCCAGGGAGTCTAACACCAGACTGGTAACACTACCCCTCCTCTCCTCTCTCTCTCCAGGGAGTCTAACACCAGACTGGTAACACTACCCCTCCTCTCCTCTCTCTCTCCAGGGAGTCTAACACCAGACTGGTAACACTACCCCTCCTCTCCTCTCTCTCTCCAGGGAGTCTAACACCAGACTGGTAACACTACCCCCTCCTCTCCTCTCTCTCTCTCCAGGGAGTCTAACACCAGACTGGTAACACTACCCCTCCTCTCCTCTCTCTCTCCAGGGAGTCTAACACCAGACTGGTAACACTACCCCTCCTCTCCTCTCTCTCTCCAGGGAGTCTAACACCAGACTGGTAACACTACCCCTCCTCTCCTCTCTCTCTCCAGGGAGTCTAACACCAGACTGGTAACACTACCCCTCCTCTCCTCTCTCTCTCTCCAGGGAGTCTAACACCAGACTGGTAACACTACCCCTCCTCTCCTCTCTCTCTCCAGGGAGTCTAACACCAGACTGGTAACACTACCCCTCCTCTCCTCTCTCTCTCTCTCAGGGAGTCTAACACCAGACTGGTAACACTACCCCCCTCCTCTCCTCTCTCTCTCCAGGAGTCTAACACCAGACTGGTAACACTACCCCTCCTCTCCTCTCTCTCTCTCCAGGGGAGTCTAACACCAGACTGGTAACACTACCCCTCCTCTCCTCTCTCTCTCTCCAGGGAGTCTAACACCAGACTGGTAACACTACCCCTCCTCTCCTCTCTCTCTCCAGGGAGTCTAACACCAGACTGGTAACACTACCCCTCCTCTCCTCTCTCTCTCTCCAGGGAGTCTAACACCAGACTGGTAACACTACCCCTCCTCTCCTCTCTCTCTCCAGGGAGTCTAACACCAGACTGGTAACACTACCCCCTCCTCTCCTCTCTCTCTCTCAGGAGTCTAACACCAGACTGGTAACACTACCCCTCCTCTCCTCTCTCTCTCTCCAGGGAGTCTAACACCAGACTGGTAACACTACCCCTCCTCTCCTCTCTCTCTCCAGGGAGTCTAACACCAGACTGGTAACACTACCCCTCCTCTCCTCTCTCTCTCTCTCAGGGAGTCTAACACCAGACTGGTAACACTACCCCTCCTCTCCTCTCTCTCTCCAGGGAGTCTAACACCAGACTGGTAACACTACCCCTCCTCTCCTCTCTCTCTCTCCAGGGGAGTCTAACACCAGACTGGTAACACTACCCCTCCTCTCCTCTCTCTCTCTCCAGGGAGTCTAACACCAGACTGGTAACACTACCCCTCCTCTCCTCTCTCTCTCCAGGGAGTCTAACACCAGACTGGTAACACTACCCCTCCTCTCCTCTCTCTCTCTCCAGGGAGTCTAACACCAGACTGGTAACACTACCCCTCCTCTCCTCTCTCTCTCTCAGGGAGTCTAACACCAGACTGGTAACACTACCCCTCCTCTCCTCTCTCTCTCCAGGGGAGTCTAACACCAGACTGGTAACACTACCCCCTCCTCTCCTCTCTCTCTCTCCAGGGAGTCTAACACCAGACTGGTAACACTACCCCTCCTCTCCTCTCTCTCTCTCCAGGGAGTCTAACACCAGACTGGTAACACTACCCCTCCTCTCCTCTCTCTCTCCCAGGGAGTCTAACACCAGACTGGTAACACTACCCCTCCTCTCCTCTCTCTCTCCAGGGAGTCTAACACCAGACTGGTAACACTACCCCCTCCTCTCCTCTCTCTCTCCAGGGAGTCTAACACCAGACTGGTAACACTACCCCCTCCTCTCCTCTCTCTCTCTCCAGGGGAGTCTAACACCAGACTGGTAACACTACCCCTCCTCTCCTCTCTCTCTCCAGGGAGTCTAACACCAGACTGGTAACACTACCCCTCCTCTCCTCTCTCTCTCCAGGGAGTCTAACACCAGACTGGTAACACTACCCCTCCTCTCCTCTCTCTCTCTCAGGGAGTCTAACACCAGACTGGTAACACTACCCCTCCTCTCCTCTCTCTCTCTCCAGGGAGTCTAACACCAGACTGGTAACACTACCCCTCCTCTCCTCTCTCTCTCCAGGGAGTCTAACACCAGACTGGTAACACTACCCCTCCTCTCCTCTCTCTCTCCAGGGAGTCTAACACCAGACTGGTAACACTACCCCTCCTCTCCTCTCTCTCTCCAGGGAGTCTAACACCAGACTGGTAACACTACCCCTCCTCTCCTCTCTCTCTCTCTCCAGGGAGTCTAACACCAGACTGGTAACACTACCCCTCCTCTCCTCTCTCTCTCCAGGGAGTCTAACACCAGACTGGTAACACTACCCCTCCTCTCCTCTCTCTCTCTCAGGGAGTCTAACACCAGACTGGTAACACTACCCCTCCTCTCCTCTCTCTCTCTCCAGGGAGTCTAACACCAGACTGGTAACACTACCCCTCCTCTCCTCTCTCTCTCTCAGGGAGTCTAACACCAGACTGGTAACACTACCCCTCCTCTCCTCTCTCTCTCTCCAGGGAGTCTAACACCAGACTGGTAACACTACCCCTCCTCTCCTCTCTCTCTCCAGGGAGTCTAACACCAGACTGGTAACACTACCCCTCCTCTCCTCTCTCTCTCCAGGGAGTCTAACACCAGACTGGTAACACTACCCCTCCTCTCCTCTCTCTCTCCAGGGAGTCTAACACCAGACTGGTAACACTACCCCTCCTCTCCTCTCTCTCTCTCCAGGGAGTCTAACACCAGACTGGTAACACTACCCCCTCCTCTCCTCTCTCTCTCCAGGGAGTCTAACACCAGACTGGTAACACTACCCCTCCTCTCCTCTCTCTCTCTCCAGGGAGTCTAACACCAGACTGGTAACACTACCCCTCCTCTCCTCTCTCTCTCTCCAGGGAGTCTAACACCAGACTGGTAACACTACCCCTCCTCTCCTCTCTCTCTCCAGGGAGTCTAACACCAGACTGGTAACACTACCCCTCCTCTCCTCTCTCTCTCCAGGGAGTCTAACACCAGACTGGTAACACTACCCCTCCTCTCCTCTCTCTCTCTCCAGGGAGTCTAACACCAGACTGGTAACACTACCCCTCCTCTCCTCTCTCTCTCTCCAGGGAGTCTAACACCAGACTGGTAACACTACCCCCTCCTCTCCTCTCTCTCTCCCAGGGAGTCTAACACCAGACTGGTAACACTACCCCTCCTCTCCTCTCTCTCTCTCCAGGGGAGTCTAACACCAGACTGGTAACACTACCCCTCCTCTCCTCTCTCTCTCTCCAGGGAGTCTAACACCAGACTGGTAACACTACCCCTCCTCTCCTCTCTCTCTCTCCAGGGAGTCTAACACCAGACTGGTAACACTACCCCCCTCCTCTCCTCTCTCTCTCCAGGGAGTCTAACACCAGACTGGTAACACTACCCCTCCTCTCCTCTCTCTCTCTCCAGGGAGTCTAACACCAGACTGGTAACACTACCCCTCCTCTCCTCTCTCTCTCTCCAGGGGAGTCTAACACCAGACTGGTAACACTACCCCTCCTCTCCTCTCTCTCTCTCCAGGGAGTCTAACACCAGACTGGTAACACTACCCCTCCTCTCCTCTCTCTCTCTCCAGGGGAGTCTAACACCAGACTGGTAACACTACCCCTCCTCTCCTCTCTCTCTCTCCAGGGAGTCTAACACCAGACTGGTAACACTACCCCTCCTCTCCTCTCTCTCTCTCCAGGGAGTCTAACACCAGACTGGTAACACTACCCCCCTCCTCTCCTCTCTCTCTCTCAGGGAGTCTAACACCAGACTGGTAACACTACCCCTCCTCTCCTCTCTCTCTCCAGGGAGTCTAACACCAGACTGGTAACACTACCCCTCCTCTCCTCTCTCTCTCTCAGGGAGTCTAACACCAGACTGGTAACACTACCCCTCCTCTCCTCTCTCTCTCTCCAGGGAGTCTAACACCAGACTGGTAACACTACCCCTCCTCTCCTCTCTCTCTCCAGGGAGTCTAACACCAGACTGGTAACACTACCCCTCCTCTCCTCTCTCTCTCTCCAGGGAGTCTAACACCAGACTGGTAACACTACCCCTCCTCTCCTCTCTCTCTCCAGGGAGTCTAACACCAGACTGGTAACACTACCCCTCCTCTCCTCTCTCTCTCTCCAGGGGAGTCTAACACCAGACTGGTAACACTACCCCTCCTCTCCTCTCTCTCTCTCCAGGGGAGTCTAACACCAGACTGGTAACACTACCCCTCCTCTCCTCTCTCTCTCTCCAGGGAGTCTAACACCAGACTGGTAACACTACCCCTCCTCTCCTCTCTCTCTCTCCAGGGAGTCTAACACCAGACTGGTAACACTACCCCTCCTCTCCTCTCTCTCTCTCCAGGGAGTCTAACACCAGACTGGTAACACTACCCCTCCTCTCCTCTCTCTCTCCAGGGAGTCTAACACCAGACTGGTAACACTACCCCTCCTCTCCTCTCTCTCTCTCCAGGGAGTCTAACACCAGACTGGTAACACTACCCCTCCTCTCCTCTCTCTCTCCAGGGGAGTCTAACACCAGACTGGTAACACTACCCCTCCTCTCCTCTCTCTCTCCAGGGAGTCTAACACCAGACTGGTAACACTACCCCTCCTCTCCTCTCTCTCTCTCCAGGGAGTCTAACACCAGACTGGTAACACTACCCCTCCTCTCCTCTCTCTCTCCAGGGAGTCTAACACCAGACTGGTAACACTACCCCTCCTCTCCTCTCTCTCTCCAGGGAGTCTAACACCAGACTGGTAACACTACCCCTCCTCTCCTCTCTCTCTCTCCAGGGAGTCTAACACCAGACTGGTAACACTACCCCTCCTCTCCTCTCTCTCTCTCCAGGGGAGTCTAACACCAGACTGGTAACACTACCCCTCCTCTCCTCTCTCTCTCTCCAGGGAGTCTAACACCAGACTGGTAACACTACCCCTCCTCTCCTCTCTCTCTCCAGGGAGTCTAACACCAGACTGGTAACACTCCCTCCCTCCTCTCCTCTCTCTCTCCAGGGAGTCTAACACCAGACTGGTAACACTACCCCTCCTCTCCTCTCTCTCTCCAGGGAGTCTAACACCAGACTGGTAACACTACCCCTCCTCTCCTCTCTCTCTCCAGGGAGTCTAACACCAGACTGGTAACACTACCCCTCCTCTCCTCTCTCTCTCCAGGGAGTCTAACACCAGACTGGTAACACTACCCCTCCTCTCCTCTCTCTCTCCAGGGAGTCTAACACCAGACTGGTAACACTACCCCTCCTCTCCTCTCTCTCTCCAGGGAGTCTAACACCAGACTGGTAACACTACCCCTCCTCTCCTCTCTCTCTCTCCAGGGAGTCTAACACCAGACTGGTAACACTACCCCTCCTCTCCTCTCTCTCTCCAGGGAGTCTAACACCAGACTGGTAACACTACCCCTCCTCTCCTCTCTCTCTCCAGGGAGTCTAACACCAGACTGGTAACACTACCCCTCCTCTCCTCTCTCTCTCCAGGGAGTCTAACACCAGACTGGTAACACTACCCCTCCTCTCCTCTCTCTCTCCAGGGGAGTCTAACACCAGACTGGTAACACTACCCCTCCTCTCCTCTCTCTCTCCAGGGAGTCTAACACCAGACTGGTAACACTACCCCTCCTCTCCTCTCTCTCTCCAGGGAGTCTAACACCAGACTGGTAACACTACCCCTCCTCTCCTCTCTCTCTCCAGGGGAGTCTAACACCAGACTGGTAACACTACCCCTCCTCTCCTCTCTCTCTCCAGGGAGTCTAACACCAGACTGGTAACACTACCCCTCCTCTCCTCTCTCTCTCCAGGGAGTCTAACACCAGACTGGTAACACTACCCCTCCTCTCCTCTCTCTCTCCAGGGAGTCTAACACCAGACTGGTAACACTACCCCTCCTCTCCTCTCTCTCTCCAGGGAGTCTAACACCAGACTGGTAACACTACCCCTCCTCTCCTCTCCTCTCTCCAGGGAGTCTAACACCAGACTGGTAACACTACCCCTCCTCTCCTCTCTCTCTCCAGGGAGTCTAACACCAGACTGGTAACACTACCCCTCCTCTCCTCTCTCTCTCCAGGGAGTCTAACACCAGACTGGTAACACTACCCCTCCTCTCCTCTCTCTCTCCAGGGAGTCTAACACCAGACTGGTAACACTACCCCTCCTCTCCTCTCTCTCTCCAGGGAGTCTAACACCAGACTGGTAACACTACCCCTCCTCTCCTCTCTCTCTCCAGGGAGTCTAACACCAGACTGGTAACACTACCCCTCCTCTCCTCTCTCTCTCCAGGGAGTCTAACACCAGACTGGTAACACTACCCCTCCTCTCCTCTCTCTCTCCAGGGAGTCTAACACCAGACTGGTAACACTACCCCCTCCTCTCCTCTCTCTCTCCAGGGAGTCTAACACCAGACTGGTAACACTACCCCTCCTCTCCTCTCTCTCTCCAGGGAGTCTAACACCAGACTGGTAACACTACCCCT
This sequence comes from Salmo salar, assembly GCF_905237065.1. NCBI lineage: Eukaryota > Metazoa > Chordata > Actinopteri > Salmoniformes > Salmonidae > Salmo > Salmo salar. The sequence goes on from NC_059448.1 coordinate 2,528,469, forward strand.
CCTCTCCTCTCTCTCTCCAGGGAGTCTAACACCAGACTGGTAACACTACCCCTCCTCTCCTCTCTCTCTCTCAGGGAGTCTAACACCAGACTGGTAACACTACCCCTCCTCTCCTCTCTCTCTCCAGGGAGTCTAACACCAGACTGGTAACACTACCCCTCCTCTCCTCTCTCTCTCCAGGGAGTCTAACACCAGACTGGTAACACTACCCCTCCTCTCCTCTCCTCTCTCCAGGGAGTCTAACACCAGACTGGTAACACTACCCCTCCTCTCCTCTCTCTCTCCAGGGAGTCTAACACCAGACTGGTAACACTACCCCTCCTCTCCTCTCTCTCTCTCTCCAGGGAGTCTAACACCAGACTGGTAACACTACCCCTCCTCTCCTCTCTCTCTCCAGGGAGTCTAACACCAGACTGGTAACACTACCCCTCCTCTCCTCTCTCTCTCCAGGGAGTCTAACACCAGACTGGTAACACTAACTCTCTCTCTCCTCTCTCCAGAGCGTCCAACACCAGACTGGTAGCAGCAGTTGGCAGCAGGAACGGGACAGAGGAGACTAAACTCATGGTGCTGGATTTTGACCTCACTGACAACCACAAGTGATGTCATCAAAGAGGCGACGGTGTTTCGTCAGGAGAGGATGTGAGGTAACCGAAGTGGGACCCAATATCCTCATAGGTGGATGAAGGAAACCTTGTGAGGACGATGAGGGAAGGTGGTGGTGAGGAGGTGTCGTTTGACGGAGGACAATGTAAGAATCCTCTTACTTTAGTGCCATTTTTATCTGGAGATACCAATATACCACAAACCAGGAAACGACTCAGAAATGTCCCCCATTTCCTCACCACGTCCCCGCCGAACTATTTTCTCGCTGACCTAAAACACTGCTGGAAACTGGTATAATGGTGAAGTGATGGTACCACAAGATCAACTTTGAATCTTCTGCGACTGGAGGAATCCACGAGAGGTCTCACTGAGGCCGAACTCAGTGTAGTTACTGTAAATCCACCCAGACTACTGCTGGATGTATAGTTACTGTAAATCCACCCAGACTGCTGCAGGATGTATAGTTACTGTAAATCCACCCAGACTGCTGCAGGATGTATAGTTACTGTAAATCCACCCAGACTGCTGCAGGATGTATAGTTACTGTAAATCCACCCAGACTGCTGCAGGATGTATAGTTACTGTAAATCCACCCAGACTGCTGCAGGATGTATAGTTACTGTAAATCCACCCAGACTGCTGCAGGAGGTATAGTTACTGTAAATCCACCCAGACTACTGCTGGATGTATAGTTACTGTAAATCCACCCAGACTACTGCTGGATGTATAGTTACTGTATAGTTACTGTAAATCCACCCAGACTACTGCTGGATGTATAGTTACTGTATAGTTACTGTAAATCCACCCAGACTACTGCTGGATGTATAGACTGTGTAGTTACTGTATCCACCCAGGTTACTGCTGGATGTATAGACTGTATAGTTACTGTAAATCCACCCAGACTACTGCTGGATGTATAGACTATATAGTTACTGTACATCCACCCAGACTACTGCTGGATGTATAGTTACTGTAAATCCACCCAGACTACTGCTGGATGTATAGACTGTATTGTTACTGTAAATCCACCCAGACTACTGCTGGATGTATAGACTGTATAGTTACTGTACATCCACCCAGACTACTGCTGGATGTATAGACTGTATTGTTACTGTAAATCCACCCAGGTTACTGCTGGATGTATAGACTGTATAGTTACTGTAAATCCACCCAGGCTACTGCTGGATGTATAGACTGTATAGTTACTGTAACTCCACCCAGACTCCTGCTGGATGTATAGACTGTATAGTTACTGTAAAACCACCCAGACTACTGCAGGATGTATAGACTGTATAGTTATTGTAAATCCACCCAGACTACTGCAGGATGTGTAGACTGTATAGTTACTGTAAATCCACCCAGACTACTGCTGGATGTATAGACTATATAGTTACTGTACATCCACCCAGACTACTGCTGGATGTATAGTTACTTTAAATCCACCCAGACTACTGCTGGATGTATAGACTGTATTGTTACTGTAAATCCACCCAGACTACTGCTGGATGTATAGACTGTATAGTTACTGTACATCCACCCAGACTACTGCTGGATGTATAGACTGTATAGTTACTGTAAATCCACCCAGGTTACTGCTGGATGTATGGACTGTATAGTTACTGTAAATCCACCCATGCTACTGCTGGATGTATAGACTGTATAGTTACTGTAAATCCACCCAGACTACTGCTGGATGTATAGACTGTATTGTTACTGTAACTCCACCCAGACTCCTGCTGGATGTATAGACTGTATAGTTACTGTAAAACCACCCAGACTACTGCAGGATGTATAGACTGTATAGTTATTGTAAATCCACCCAGACTACTGCAGGATGTGTAGACTGTATAGTTACTGTAAATCCACCCAGACTACTGCTGGATGTATAGACTGTATTGTTACTGTAAATCCACCCAGACTACTGCTGGATGTATAGACTATATAGTTACTGTACATCCACCCAGACTACTGCTGGATGTATAGACTGTATAGTTACTGTACATCCACCCAGACTACTGCTGGATGTATAGTTACTTTAAATCCACCCAGACTACTGCTGGATGTATAGACTGTATTGTTACTGTAAATCCACCCAGACTACTGCTGGATGTATAGACTGTATAGTTACTGTACATCCACCCAGACTACTGCTGGATGTATAGACTGTATAGTTACTGTAAAACCACCCAGACTACTGCAGGATGTATTGTTACTGTAACTCCACCCAGACTGCTGCTGGATGTATAGACTGTATAGTTACTGTAAAACCACCCAGACTACTGCAGGATGTATTGTTACTGTAACTCCACCCAGACTGCTGCTGGATGTATTGTTACTGTAAATCCACCTAGACTGCTGCTGGATGTGTAGACTGTATAGTTACTGTAAATCCACCCAGACTACTGCTAGATGTATAGTTACTGTAAATCCACCCAGACTACTACTGGATGTATAGACTGTATAGTTACTGTACATCCACCCAGACTACTGCTGGATGTATAGTTACTGTATCCACCCAGACTACTGCTGGATGTATAGACTGTATAGTTACTGTAAATCCACCCAGGCTACTGCAGGATGTATAGTTACTGTAACTCCACCCAGACTGCTGCTGGATGTATAGACTGTATAGTTACTGTAACCACCGACTACTGCTGGATGTATAGACTGTATAGTTACTGTAAATCCACCCAGGCTACTGCAGGATGTATAGACTGTTTAGTTACTGTAAAACCACCCAGACTACTGCAGGATGTATAGACTGTATAGTTACTGTAAATCCACCCAGGCTACTGCAGGATGTATAGACTGTATAGTTACTGTAAAACCACCCAGACTACCCCTAGGATGTATAGACTGTATAGTTACTGTAAATCCACCCAGACTACTGCAGGATGTATAGACTGTATAGTTACTGTAACCACCCAGACTACTGCAGGATGTATAGACTGTATATGAGGCCAGATGAGGCTGAGTACAGATTCCTGACTGTATAGTTACTGTAAATCCACCCAGACTACTGCAGGATGTATAGACTGTATATGAGGCCAGATGAGGCTGAGTACAGATTCCTGACTGTATAGTTACTGTAAATCCACCCAGACTACTGCAGGATGTATAGACTGTATAGTTACTGTAACCACCCAGACTACTGCAGGATGTATAGACTGTATAGTTACTGTAAATCCACCCAGACTACTGCAGGATGTATAGACTGTATAGTTACTGTAAATCCACCCAGACTACTGCAGGATGTATAGACTGTATAGTTACTGTAACCACCCAGACTACTGCAGGATGTATAGACTGTATATGAGGCCAGATGAGGCTGAGTACAGATTCCTGACTGTATAGTTACTGTAAATCCACCCAGACTACTGCAGGATGTATAGACTGTATATGAGGCCAGATGAGGCTGAGTACAGATTCCTGACTGTATAGTTACTGTAAATCCACCCAGACTACTGCAGGATGTATAGACTGTATAGTTACTGTAACCACCCAGACTACTGCAGGATGTATAGACTGTATAGTTACTGTAAATCCACCCAGACTACTGCAGGATGTATAGACTGTATAGTTACTGTAAATCCACCCAGACTACTGCAGGATGTATAGACTGTATATGAGGCCAGATGAGGCTGAGTACAGATTCCTGACTGTAGAGACATAAACACTGTTCCCAGATTTTGTTTGGTCTTCAGCCAACCTCTCTGACTAGCATGATGGTTTACAGGTAACTACAGGTCTGGGACCAGTCTACGTGACTGGAGAGACACTGTGCTCTCCTGCATCCCAAATGGCACCCTATTCCCAGTATAGTGCACTACTTTAGATCAGACCCCTCTGGGGCCCGTACCCTGACTGCCCCCTCTGGGCCCGTACCTTGACTGCCCCCTCTAGGCCCGTACCCTGACTGCCCCCTCTGGGCCCGTACCCTGACTGCCCCCTCTGGGCCCGTACCCTGACTGCCCCCTCTAGGCCCGTACCCTGACTGCGCCCTCTGGGCCCGTACCCTGACTGCCCCCTCTGGGCCCGTACCCTGACTGCCCCCTCTGGGCCCGTACCCTGACTGCCCCCTCTGGGCCCGTACCCTGACTGCCCCCTCTGGGCCCGTACCCTGACTGCCCCCTCTGGGCCCGTACCCTGACTGCCCCCTCTGGGCCCGTACCCTGACTGCCCCCTCTGGGCCCGTACCCTGACTGCCCCCTCTGGGCCCGTACCCTGACTGCCCCCTCTGGGCCCGTACCCTGACTGCCCCCTCTGGGCCCGTACCTTGACTGCCCCCTCTGGGCCCGTACCCTGACTGCCCCCTCTGGGCCCGTACCCTGACTGCCCCCTCTGGGCCAGTCTTATTTCTGTTGGATCCATATACAGGACAGTGCCCAGAGTTTCTCCTCATTGACCAACCGAAAGAAAAACTCCTGGACCCACTGATTTCTTTACACTGTCTGACTGTCATCATCGAACTGAAGAGATGAGACTTCTTCCGAGTCCCAGATGGCACCCTATTCCCTACATACTACACACTACTTTATGCTTGGGCCCATAAAACTCTGGTTAAAAGTAGTGCGCTATATAGGGAATAGGGTGCCGTTTTGGGACTCAGATATATATATCGTTTGTGGTATAATGTAAAATATGAGTGTAGATATTATAATATGTATATAATGTTTGTTTTTATATGAAAAGAGGAAATATTGAGCTGAGATATTGTTGAGGAGGGGAGAGATCGTTGAATAAAGATATGGTGACTTTTCTAAAATATGGACGTGTTGGGTTTTCATTTGGAGTAGGGTGAGATACGGATTTTAGGTGAGTTTGTGTATTTTCCCCACTAACGGTTGGAGCTGATCCTAGATCTCTACCTAAAGGGGAGACTTCAGCCTGTCCCCACTAACGGTTGTTAGGATTGGAGCTGATCCTAGATCTCTACCTAAAGGGGAGACTTCAGCCTGTCCCCACTAACGGTTGGAGCTGATCCTAGATCTCTACCTAAAGGGGAGACTTCAGCCTATCCCCACTAACGGTTGGAGCTGATCCTAGATCTCTACCTAAAGGGGAGACTTCAGCCTGGAGCTGAAGTCTGGTTTGAACTGGTTTTAACTGGTTTGTCCATGTGTTGCTTGTCTAACCTTCAGCACCTTTTTAAATGTCTCTCTCTCTCGCTCTCTCTCGCTCTCACGCACAGACACACACACACATATTTCCCTGTGTAATCTGAGGGAAATATGTGTCTCTAATATGGTCATACATTTGGGCAGGAGGTTAGGAAGTACAGCTCAGTTTCCACCTCATTTTGTGGGCAGTGTGCACATAGCCTGTCTTCTCTTGAGAGCCAGGTCTGCCTACGGCAGCCTTTCTCAATAGCAAGGCTACGCTCACTGAGTCTGTACATAGTCAAAGCTTTCCTTAAGTTTGGGTCAGTCCCAGTGGTCAGGTATTCTGCCACTGTGTTCTCTCTGTTTAGGGACAAACAACATTCTAGTTTGCTCTGTTTTTTTGTTAATTCTTTCCAATGTGTGAAGTAATTATCTTTTTGTTTTCTCATAATGTGGTTGGGTCTAATTGTGTTGCTGTCCTGAGGCTCTGTGGGGTCTGTTTGTGTTTGTGAACAGAGGCCCAGGACCAGCTTGCTTAGGGGACTCTTCTCCAGGTTCATCTCTCTGTAGGTGATGGCTTTGTTATGGAAGTCACTTTTTTCTTCGTCAGACGATAAGGAAAAATCATTGTCGGACCAAAACGCGTCGGGATCATGTGTACTCATCTTCTTTATTTAGCAAAAGAAGGGAAACCAAAATAAACACGTACACAAAACACAATGACGCATAACAGGCTGGAAAAGGCAACTAACTACCTAGCACAAACTCCAAACACAAACCTATATATAGGACTCTCAATCGGAGGCAACTAGAAAACACCTGCCTCCAATTGAGAGTCCAAACCCCAATTAACGAAACAGAAATACTAAACTAGAAAAGAACATAGAAATACAAAAACATTTGAACGTAACCCAAAACCCGGAAATAATAAATCAAACACCCTTCTAAAGAAACCACCACCCCGAACCACATAAAACAAATACCCTCTGCCACGTCCTGACCAAACTACAATAACAATTAACCCCTTATACTGGTCAGGACGTGACACCTTAACTTAACAGGTTCATCTCTCTGTAGGTGATGGCTTTGTTATGGAAGGTTTGGGCATCACTTCCTTTTAGGTGGTTGTAGAATTTTTAACGTCTCTTTTCTGGATTTTGATAATTAGCGGGTATCGGCCTAATTCTGCTCTGCATTATTTGGTGTTTTACGTTGTACACAGAGGATATTTTTGTAGAATTCTGCATGAAGTTTCTCAGTTTGGTGTTTGTCCCATTTTGTGAATTCTTTGTTGGTGAGCGGGACCCCAGACCTCACAACCATAAAGGGCAATGGGTTCTATAACTGATTCAAGTATTTTTAGCCAGATCCTAATTGGTAGGTTGAATTTTATGTTCCTTTTGATGGCATAGAAGGCCCTTCTTGCCTTGTCTCTCAGATCGTTCACAGCTTTGTGGAAGTTACCTGTGGTGCTGATATTTAGGCCGAGGTATGTATAGTTTTTTGTGTGCTCTAGGGCAACGGTGTCTAGATGGAATTTGTATTCGTGGTCTTGGCAGCTGGACCTTTTATGGAACACAGTCTTACTGAGATTTAGTGTCAGGGCCCAGGTCTGTTAGGGCCCAGGTCTGTCAGGGCCCAGGTCTGTCAGGGCCCAGGTCTGTCAGGGTCCAGGTCTGTCAGGGCCCAGGTCTGTCAGGGCCCAGGTCTGTTAGGGCCCAGGTCTGTCAGGGCCCAGGGCCCAGGTCTGACATAATCTAGTGCACCCCGGATCATGCCAGAGGATAAAGTAATCCTTCTAACCCCCCCCCTTAAAAGATTTAGATGCACTATTGTAAAGTGGTTGTTCCACTGGATATCATAAGGTGAATGCACCAATTTGTAAGTCGCTCTGGATAAGAGCGTCTGCTAAATGACGTAAATGTAAATGTAGGATGATTCTGTGTGGAAAATGAAGTTGTTTACATTCTCCTCTTCATAGCAGTCAGCAAACAGTATCTCTGGATTGTCCTTGTGGAGTTTATTTTTGTACGTATTCCGTGCAGTGTTGTTTTTTATATCCAAAGGGTACTGTATTGTGATGACCTCTGAATAGGAATACGCCATGGCACAGGGGGCTTCAAAGGCCTCTGCATTTTGGTGTGGGGGTTTGGATGTGAAACTCTCCTCCCATTGTTGGGCTCAAGAGTTTTCACACATCTCACGTCACACTTCAATGCTAATTGTAGGTGCAGCCAGGTTTGTTCTGTCCTAGCAGCTCGGTAGCTTTAGTAGCCTTGTTTATTAAGCTTTATAAAAACAGAATTAAATAGAGATTATTGTCTTTTTACGTTTTGTCTTCAGAAGAAGTAGGTTCAGGCTGAACATTAACTCACTCAGTGTCGTGTTGGATGGTATTCCAGGTTTCCGCTGGGTTCAGGCTGAACATTAACTCACTCAGTGTCGTGTTGGATGGTATTCCAGGTTTCCGCTGGGTTCAGGCTGAACATTAACTCACTCAGTGTCGTGTTGGATGGTATTCCAGGTTTCCGCTGGGTTCAGGCTGAACATTAACTCACTCAGTGTCGTGTTGGATGGTATTCCAGGTTTCCGCTGGGTTCAGGCTGAACATTAACTCACTCAGTGTCGTGTTGGATGGTATTCCAGGTTTCCGCTGGGTTCAGGCTGAACATTAACTCACTCAGTGTCGTGTTGGATGGTATTCCAGGTTTCCGCTGGGTTCAGGCTGAACATTAACTCACTCAGTGTCGTGTTGGATGGTATTTCCAGGTTTCCGCTGGGTTCAGGCTGAACATTAACTCACTCAGTGTCGTGTTGGATGGTATTTCCAGGTTTCCGCTGGGTTCAGGCTGAACATTAACTCACTCAGTGTCGTGTTGGATGGTATTCCAGGTTTCCGCTGGGTTCAGGCTGAACATTAACTCACTCAGTGTCGTGTTGGATGGTATTCCAGGTTTCCGCTGGGTTCAGGCTGAACATTAACTCACTCAGTGTCGTGTTGGATGGTATTCCAGGTTTCCGCTGGGTTCAGGCTGAACATTAACTCACTCAGTGTCGTGTTGGATGGTATTCCAGGTTTCCGCTGGGTTCAGGCTGAACATTAACTCACTCAGTGTCGTGTTGGATGGTATTTCCAGGTTTCCGCTGGGTTCAGGCTGAACATTAACTCACTCAGTGTCGTGTTGGATGGTATTCCAGGTTTCCGCTGGGTTCAGGCTGAACATTAACTCACTCAGTGTCGTGTTGGATGGTATTCCAGGTTTCCGCTGGGTTCAGGCTGAACATTAACTCACTCAGTGTCGTGTTGGATGGTATTCCAGGTTTCCGCTGGGTTCAGGCTGAACATTAACTCACTCAGTGTCGTGTTGGATGGTATTCCAGGTTTCCGCTGGGTTCAGGCTGAACATTAACTCACTCAGTGTCGTGTTGGATGGTATTCCAGGTTTCCGCTGGGTTCAGGCTGAACATTAACTCACTCAGTGTCGTGTTGGATGGTATTCCAGGTTTCCGCTGGGTTCAGGCTGAACATTAACTCACTCAGTGTCGTGTTGGATGGTATTCCAGGTTTCCGCTGGGTTCAGGCTGAACATTAACTCACTCAGTGTCGTGTTGGATGGTATTCCAGGTTTCCGCTGGGTTCAGGCTGAACATTAACTCACTCAGTGTCGTGTTGGATGGTATTCCAGGTTTCCGCTGGGTTCAGGCTGAACATTAACTCACTCAGTGTCGTGTTGGATGGTATTTCCAGGTTTCCGCTGGGTTTCTTCAACAGGTTTTGGTTTGTTACAAGTTTTTACTGGATAGTCCTTGGTAGTAATAGTCCATTCAGGTTAATTTTGTCCCAAATCAAGATTTTAGGTGTGCAATTTGACTTTGGATTGAAGGTTTTGATGTAGAGGTTAGTAACATGTATAAATCTTTGCAAGAAAAAACAAATCCAAGTTTATCTACATTTATCCAACTCGCTAATGTCCGGACTCTAGATAACGTGATCGACAAAATCAGGGCAAGAGTTTCCTTCCAGAGAGACATCTGGGATTGTAACATACTCTGTTTTCACGGGAACATGTCTCTCTCTACTGTCGGAGTCGGTACAGCCGCCTGGATTCTTTGTGCGTCGCACCGACAGGAAATAAACATCTCTCCGGGAAGAAGAAGGGTGGGAGTGTATGTTTCATGATTAACGCAGATGAGACGGCCTACAGGGAGGAGGTGAGGGCCCTCGGAGTGTGGTGTCAGGAAAATAACCTCACACTTAACGCCAACAAATCAAAGGAGATGATCGTGGACTTCAGGAAACAGCAGAGGGAGCATCCCCCTATCCACATCGACGGGACAGTAGTGGAGAAGGTGGAAAGTTCCTCGGCATACACATCACGGACAAACTGAAATGGTCCACCCACTCAGACAACGTGGTGAAGAAGGCGCAGTAGCGCCTCTTTAACCTCAGGAGGCTGAAGAAATTTGGCTTGGCTCCTAAAACCCTTACAAACTTCTACAGATGCACAATCGAGAGCATCCTGTCGGGCTGCATCACCGCCTGGTACGGCAACTGCTCCGCCCATAACCGTAAGGCTTTCCAGAGGGTAGTGAGGTCTGCCCAACGCATCACCGGGGGCAAACTACCTGCCCTCCAGGACACCTACACCACCCGATGTCACAGGAAGGACAAAAAGATCATCAAGGACAACAACCACCCGAACCACTGCCTGTTCACCCCGCTATCATCCAGAAGGCGAGGTCAGTACAGGTGCATCAAAGCTGGGACCGAGAGACTGAAAAACAGCTTCTATCTCAAGGCCATCAGACTGTTAAACAGCCATCACTAACACAGAGAGGCTGCTGCCTACATACAGACTTGAAATCATTGGCCACTTTAATAAATGGATCACTAGTCACTTTAAATAATGTTTACATATCTCACATTACTCATCTCATATGTATACTAAATATACTGTTCAAAAGTTTGGGGACACTTAGCAACGTCCTTGTTATTGAAAGAAAAACACTTTTTTTTCTGTCCATTAAAATAACATCAAATTGATCAGAAATACAGTGTAGACGTTGTTAATGTTGTAAATGACTATTGTAGCTGGAAACGGCTGATTTTTAATGGAATATCTACATAGGCGAACAGAGGCCCATTATCAGCAACCATCACTCTTGTGTTCCAATGGCACGTTGTGTTAGCTAATCCAAGTTTATCATTTTAAAAGGATAATTGATCATTAGAAAAAGTAGTACACTGGGCCTTTACTAGTCCTGTATTAACAGACCTTTACTAGTCCTGTATTAACAGACCTTTACTAGTCCTGTATTAACAGGCCTTTACTAGTCCTGTACTTACTAGTCCTGTACTAACAGACCTTTACTAGTCCTGTATTAACAACCTTTACTAGTCCTGTATTAACAGGCCTTTACTAGTCCTGTATTACTAGTCCTGTATTAACAGACCTTTACTAGTCCTGTATTAACAGGCCTTTACTAGTCCTGTATTAACAGGCCTTTACTAGTCCTGTATTAACAGACCTTTACTAGTCCTGTATTAACAGGACTTTACTAGTCCTGTATTAACAGGCCTTTACTAGTCCTGTATTAACAGACCTTTACTAGTCCTGTATTAACAGACCTTTACTAGTCCTGTATTACTAGTCCTGTATTAACAGACCTTTACTAGTCCTGTATTAACATGCCTTTACTAGTCCTGTATTAACAGACCTTTACTAGTCCTGTATTAACAGGCCTTTACTAGTCCTGTATTACTAGTCCTGTATTAACAGACCTTTACTAGTCCTGTATTAACATGCCTTTACTAGTCCTGTATTAACAGACCTTTACTAGTCCTGTATTAACAGACCTTTACTAGTCCTGTATTAACAGGCCTTTACTAGTCCTGTATTACTAGTCCTGTATTAACAGACCTTTACTAGTCCTGTATTAACAGACCTTTACTAGTCCTGTATTAACAGACCTTTACTAGTCCTGTATTAACAGGCCTTTACTAGTCCTGTATTAACAGACCTTTACTAGTCCTGTATTACTAGTCCTGTATTAACAGACCTTTACTAGTCCTGTATTAACAGACCTTTACTAGTCCTGTATTAACTGACCTTTACTAGTCCTGTATTAACGGGCCTTTACTAGTCCTTTATTAACAGACCTTTACTAGTCCTGTATTAACAGACCTTTACTAGTCCTGTATTAACAGACCTTTACTAGTCCTGTATTAACAGGCCTTTACTAGTCCTGTATTAACAGACCTTTACTAGTCCTGTATTACTAGTCCTGTATTAACAGACCTTTACTAGTCCTGTATTAACATGCCTTTACTAGTCCTGTATTAACAGACCTTTACTAGTCCTGTATTAACAGACCTTTACTAGTCCTGTATTACTAGTCCTGTATTAACAGACCTTTACTAGTCCTGTATTAACATGCCTTTACTAGTCCTGTATTAACAGGCCTTTACTAGTCCTGTATTAACAGGCCTTTACTAGTCCTGTATTACTAGTCCTGTATTAACAGACCTTTACTAGTCCTGTATTAACAGACCTTTACTAGTCCTGTATTAACAGACCTTTACTAGTCCTGTATTAACAGGCCTTTACTAGTCCTGTATTAACGGGCCTTTACTAGTCCTTTATTAACAGACCTTTACTAGTCCTGTATTAACAGACCTTTACTAGTCCTGTATTAACAGGCCTTTACTAGTCCTGTATTAACAGGCCTTTACTAGTCCTGTATTAACAGGCCTTTACTAGTCCTGTATTAACAGTCCTTTACTAGTCCTGTATTACTAGTCTTGTATTAACAGACCTTTACTAGTCCTGTATTACTAGTCCTGTATTAACAGACCTTTACTAGTCCGGTATTAACAGACCTTTACTAGTCCTGTATTAACAGACCTTTCGTAGTCCTGTATTAACAGACCTTTACTAGTCCTGTATTACTAGTCCTGTATTAACAGACCTTTACTAGTCCTGTATTAACAGACCTTTACTAGTCCTGTATTAACAGACCTTTACTAGTCCTGTATTAACAGACCTTTACTAGTCCTGTATTACTAGTCCTGTATTAACAGGCCTTTACTAGTCCTGTATTAACAGACCTTTACTAGTCCTGTATTAACAGACCTTTACTAGTCCTGTATTAACAGACCTTTACTAGTCCTGTATTAACAGACCTTTACTAGTCCTGTATTAACAGGCCTTTACTAGTCCTGTATTAACAGGCCTTTACTAGTCCTGTATTAACAGGCCTTTACTAGTCCTGTATTAACAGACCTTTACTAGTCCTGTATTACTAGTCCTGTATTAACAGACCTTTACTAGTCCTGTATTAACAGGCCTTTACTAGTCCTGTATTAACAGGCCTTTACTAGTCCTGTATTAACATGCCTTTAATAGTCCTGTATTAACAGGCCTTTACTAGTCCTGTATTACTAGTCCTGTATTAACAGGCCTTTACTAGTCCTGTATTAACATACCTTTACTAGTCCTGTATTACTAGTCCTGTATTAACAGGCCTTTACTAGTCCTGTATTACTAGTCCTGTATTAACATGCCTTTAATAGTCCTGTATTAACAGACCTTTACTAGTCCTGTATTAACAGGCCTTTACTAGTCCTGTATTAACAGGCCTTTACTAGTCCTGTATTAACAGACCTTTACTAGTCCTGTATTAACAGGCCTTTACTAGTCCTGTATTAACAGACCTTTACTAGTCCTGTATTAACAGACCTTTACTAGTCCTGTATTAACAGACCTTTACTCGTCCTGTATTAACAGACCTTTACTAGTCCTCTATTAACAGACCTTTACTAGTCCTGTATTACTAGTCCTGTATTAACAGGCCTTTACTAGTCCTGCATTACTAGTCCTGTATTAACAGGCCTTTACTAGTCCTGTATTAACAGGCCTTTACTAGTCCTGTATTAACAGGCCTTTACTAGTCCTGTATTACTAGTCCTGTATTAACAGTCCTTTACTAGTCCTGTATTAACAGACTTTCAACTAGTCCTGTATTAACAGACCTTTACTAGTCCTGTTTTACTAGTCCTGTATTAACAGGCCTTTACTAGTCCTGTATTAACAGACCTTTACTAGTCCTGTACTAACAGACCTTTACTAGTCCTGTATTAACAGACCTTTACTAATCCTGCATTAACAGACCTTTACTAGTCCTGTATTAACAGACCTTTACTAGTCCTGTATTAACAGGCCTTTACTAGTCCTGTATTAAAAGACCTTTACTAGTCCTGTATTAACAGACCTTTAATAGTCCTGTATTAACAGACCTTTACTAGTCCTGTATTAACAGGCCTTTACTAGTCCTGTATTAACAGACCTTTACTAGTCCTGTATTAACAGACCTTTACTAGTCCTGTATTAACAGGCCTTTACTAGTCCTGTATTAACAGACCTTTACTAGTCCTGTATTAACAGACCTTTACTAGTCCTGTATTAACAGGCCTTTACTAGTCCTGTATTAACAGGCCTTTACTAGTCCTGTATTAACAGGCTTTTACTAGTCCTGTATTAACAGGCCTTTAATAGTCCTGTATTAACAGACCTTTACTAGTCCTGTATTAACAGACCTTTACTAGTCCTGTATTAACAGACCTTTACTAGTCCTGTATTAACAGGCCTTTACTAGTCCTGTATTAACAGACCTTTACTAGTCCTGTATTAACAGACCCTTACTAGTCCTGTATTAACAGGCCTTTACTAGTCCTGTATTAACAGGCCTTTACTAGTCCTGTATTAACAGACCTTTACTAGTCCTGTATTAACAGGCTTTTACTAGTCCTGTATTAACAGGCTTTTACTAGTCCTGTATTAACAGGCCTTTACTAGTCCTGTATTAACAGGCCTTTACTAGTCCTGTATTAACAGGCCTTTACTAGTCCTGTATTACTAGTCCTGTATTAATAGACCTTTACTAGTCCTGTATTACTAGTCCTGTATTAATAGACCTTTACTAGTCCTGTTTTACTAGTCCTGTATTAACAGGCCTTTACTAGTCCTGTTTTACTAGTCCTGTATTAACAGGGCTTTACTAGTCCTGTATTAACAGACCTTTACTAGTCCTGTACTAACAGACCTTTACTAGTCCTGTATTAACAGACCTTTACTAGTCCTGTATTAACAGACCTTTACTAGTCCTTTTTACTAGTCCTGTATTAACAGACCTTTACTAGTCCTGTATTAACAGGCCTTTACTAGTCCTGTATTAACAGACCTTTACTAGTCCTGTATTAACAGACCTTTACTAGTCCTGTATTAACAGACCTTTACTAGTCCTGTATTAACAGGCCTTTACTAGTCCTGTATTAACAGGCCTTTACTAGTCCTGTATTAACAATCCTTTACTAGTCCTGTATTAACAGACCTTTACTAGTCCTGTATTAACAGGCCTTTACTAGTCCTGTATTAACAGACCTTTACTAGTCCTGTATTAACAGGCCTTTACTAGTCCTGTATTAACAGACCTTTACTAGTCCTGTATTAACAGACCTTTACTAGTACTGTATTAACAGGCCTTTACTAGTCCTGTATTAACAGGCCTTTACTAGTCCTGTATTAACAGACCTTTACTAGTCCTGTATTAACAGACCTTTACTAGTCCTGTATTAACAGGCCTTTACTAGTCCTGTATTAACAGGCCTTTACTAGTCCTGTATTAACAGACCTTTACTAGTCCTGTATTAACAGACCTTTACTAGTCCTGTATTAACAGGCCTTTACTAGTCCTGTATTAACAGTCCTTTACTAGTCCTGTATTAACAGACCTTTACTAGTCCTGTATTAACAGGCCTTTACTAGTCCTGTATTAACAGACCTTTACTAGTCCTGTATTAACAGGCCTTTACTAGTCCTGTATTAACAGGCCTTTACTAGTCCTGTATTAACAGACCTTTACTAGTCCTGTATTAACAGGCCTTTACTAGTCCTGTATTAACAGGCCTTTACTAGTCCTGTATTAACAGGCCTTTACTAGTCCTGTATTAACAGGCCTTTACTAGTCCTGTATTAACAGGCCTTTACTAGTCCTGTATTAACAGGCCTTTACTAGTCCTGTATTAACAGGCCTTTACTAGTCCTGTATTTACAGACCTTTACTAGTCCTGTATTACTAGTCCTGTATTAACAGGCCTTTACTAGTCCTGTATTAACAGACCTTTACTAGTCCTGTATTAACAGACCTTTACTAGTCCTGTATTAACAGACCTTTACAAGTCCTGTATTAACAGACCTTTACTAGTCCTGTATTACTAGTCCTGTATTAACAGACCTTTACTAGTCCTGTATTAACAGACCTTTACTAGTCCTGTATTAACAGGCCTTTACTAAGCCTGTATTAACAGTCCTTTACTAGTCCTGTATTACTAGTCTTGTATTAACAGACCTTTACTAGTCCTGTATTAACAGACCTTTACTAGTCCTGTATTACTAGTCCTGTATTAACAGGCCTTTACTAGTCCTGTATTAACAGACCTTTACTAGTCCTGTATTAACAGACCTTTACTAGTCCTGTATTAACAGACCTTTACTAGTCCTGTATTAACAGGCCTTTACTAGTCCTGTATTAACAGGCCTTTACTAGTCCTGTATTAACAGGCCTTTACTAGTCCTGTATTAACAGACCTTTACTAGTCCTGTATTACTAGTCCTGTATTAACAGACCTTTACTAGTCCTGTATTAACAGGCCTTTACTAGTCATGTATTAACAGGCCTTTACTAGTCCTGTATTAACAGGCCTTTACTAGTCCTGTATTAACAGGCCTTTACTAGTCCTGTATTACTAGTCCTGTATTAACAGGCCTTTACTAGTCCTGTATTAACAGGCCTTTACTAGTCCTGTATTAACAGACCTTTACTAGTCCTGTATTAACAGACCGTTACTAGTCCTGTATTAACAGACCTTTACAAGTCCTGTATTAACAGACCTTTACTAGTCCTGTATTAACAGACCTTTACTAGTCCTGTATTACTAGTCCTGTATTAACAGGCCTTTACTAGTCCTGTATTACTAGTCCTGTATTAACATGCCTTTAATAGTCCTGTATTAACAGACCTTTACTAGTCCTGTATTAACAGAACTTTACTAGTCCTGTATTAACAGGCCTTTACTAGTCCTGTATTAACAGACCTGTACTAGTCCTGTATTAACAGGCCTTTACTAGTCCTGTATTAACAGACCTTTACTAGTCCTGTATTAACAGACCTTTACTAGTCCTGTATTAACAGACCTTTACTAGTCCTGTATTAACAGACCTTTACTAGTCCTGTATTAACAGACCTTTACTCGTCCTGTATTAACAGACCTTTACTAGTCCTCTATTAACAGACCTTTATTAGTCCTGTATTACTAGTCCTGTATTAACAGGCCTTTACTAGTCCTGCATTACTAGTCCTGTATTAACAGGCCTTTACTAGTCCTGTATTAACAGGCCTTTACTAGTCCTGTATTAACAGGCCTTTACTAGTCCTGTATTAACAGCCTTTACTAGTCCTGTATTAACAGGCCTTTACTAGTCCTGTATTACTAGTCCTGTATTAATAGACCTTTACTAGTCCGTTTACTAGTCCTGTATTAACAGACCTTTACTAGTCCTGTTTTACTAGTCCTGTATTAACAGGCCTTTACTAGTCCTGTATTAACAGACCTTTACTAGTCCTGTACTAACAGACCTTTACTAGTCCTGTATTAACAGACCTTTACTAATCCTGCATTAACAGACCTTTACTAGTCCTGTATTAACAGACCTTTACTAGTCCTGTATTAACAGGCCTTTACTAGTCCTGTATTAAAAGACCTTTACTAGTCCTGTATTAACAGACCTTTAATAGTCCTGTATTAACAGACCTTTACTAGTCCTGTATTAACAGGCCTTTACTAGTCCTGTATTAACAGACCTTTACTAGTCCTGTATTAACAGACCTTTACTAGTCCTGTATTAACAGGCCTTTACTAGTCCTGTATTAACAGACCTTTACTAGTCCTGTATTAACAGACCTTTACTAGTCCTGTATTAACAGGCCTTTACTAGTCCTGTATTAACAGGCCTTTACTAGTCCTGTATTAACAGGCTTTTACTAGTCCTGTATTAACAGGCCTTTAATAGTCCTGTATTAACAGACCTTTACTAGTCCTGTATTAACAGACCTTTACTAGTCCTGTATTAACAGACCTTTACTAGTCCTGTATTAACAGGCCTTTACTAGTCCTGTATTAACAGACCTTTACTAGTCCTGTATTAACAGTCCTTTACTAGTCCTGTATTAACAGACCTTTACTAGTCCTGTATTAACAGGCCTTTACTAGTCCTGTATTAACAGACCTTTACTAGTCCTGTATTAACAGGCCTTTACTAGTCCTGTATTAACAGACCTTTACTAGTCCTGTATTAACAGACCTTTACTAGTACTGTATTAACAGGCCTTTACTAGTCCTGTATTAACAGGCCTTTACTAGTCCTGTATTAACAGGCCTTTACTAGTCCTGTATTAACAGACCTTTACTAGTCCTGTATTAACAGGCCTTTACTAGTCCTGTATTAACAGGCCTTTACTAGTCCTGTATTAACAGGCCTTTACTAGTCCTGTATTAACAGGCCTTTACTAGTCCTGTATTAACAGGCCTTTACTAGTCCTGTATTTACAGGCCTTTACTAGTCCTGTATTTACGGACCTTTACTAGTCCTGTATTAACAGGCCTTTACTAGTCCTGTATTACTAGTCCTGTATTAACAGGCCTTTACTAGTCCTGTATTAACAGACCTTTACTAGTCCTGTATTAACAGACCTTTACTAGTCCTGTATTAACAGACCTTTACAAGTCCTGTATTAACAGACCTTTACTAGTCCTGTATTACTAGTCCTGTATTAACAGACCTTTACTAGTCCTGTATTAACAGACCTTTACTAGTCCTGTATTAACAGACCTTTACTAGTCCTGTATTAACAGACCTTTACTAGTCCTGTATTAACTGACCTTTACTAGTCCTGTATTAACGGGCCTTTACTAGTCCTTTATTAACAGACCTTTACTAGTCCTGTATTAACAGACCTTTACTAGTCCTGTATTAACAGGCCTTTACTAAGCCTGTATTAACAGTCCTTTACTAGTCCTGTATTACTAGTCTTGTATTAACAGACCTTTACTAGTCCTGTATTACTAGTCCTGTATTAACAGACCTTTACTAGTCCTGTATTAACAGACCTTTACTAGTCCTGTATTAACAGACCTTTACTAGTCCTGTATTACTAGTCCTGTATTAACAGGCCTTTACTAGTCCTGTATTAACAGACCTTTACTAGTCCTGTATTAACAGACCTTTACTAGTCCTGTATTAACAGGCCTTTACTAGTCCTGTATTAACAGGCCTTTACTAGTCCTGTATTAACAGGCCTTTACTAGTCCTGTATTAACAGGCCTTTACTAGTCCTGTATTAACAGACCTTTACTAGTCCTGTATTACTAGTACTGTATTAACAGACCTTTACTAGTCCTGTATTAACAGGCCTTTACTAGTCCTGTATTAACAGGCCTTTACTAGTCCTGTATTACTAGTCCTGTATTAACAGGCCTTTACTAGTCCTGTATTAACAGGCCTTTACTAGTCCTGTATTAACATACCTTTACTAGTCCTGTATTACTAGTCCTGTATTAACAGGCCTTTACTAGTCCTGTATTACTAGTCCTGTATTAACATGCCTTTAATAGTCCTGTATTAACAGACCTTTACTAGTCCTGTATTAACAGACCTTTACTAGTCCTGTATTAACAGGCCTTTACTAGTCCTGTATTAACAGACCTGTACTAGTCCTGTATTAACAGGCCTTTACTAGTCCTGTATTAACAGACCTTTACTAGTCCTGTATTAACAGACCTTTACTAGTCCTGTATTAACAGACCTTTACTAGTCCTGTATTAACAGACCTTTACTAGTCCTGTATTAACAGACCTTTACTCGTCCTGTATTAACAGACCTTTACTAGTCCTCTATTAACAGACCTTTATTAGTCCTGTATTACTAGTCCTGTATTAACAGGCCTTTACTAGTCCTGCATTACTAGTCCTGTATTAACAGACCTTTACTAGTCCTGTATTAACAGGCCTTTACTAGTCCTGTATTACTAGTCCTGTATTAACAGGCCTTTACTAGTCCTGTATTAACAGACTTTTAACTAGTCCTGTATTAACAGACCTTTACTAGTCCTGTTTTACTAGTCCTGTATTAACAGGCCTTTACTAGTCCTGTATTAACAGACCTTTACTAGTCCTGTACTAACAGACCTTTACTAGTCCTGTATTAACAGAGCTTTACTAATCCTGCATTAACAGACCTTTACTAGTCCTGTATTAACAGGCCTTTACTAGTCCTGTATTAACAGACCTTTACTAGTCCTGTATTAACAGGCCTTTACTAGTCCTGTATTAAAAGACCTTTACTAGTCCTGTATTAACAGACCTTTAATAGTCCTGTATTAACAGACCTTTACTAGTCCTGTATTAACAGGCCTTTACTAGTCCTGTATTAACAGACCTTTACTAGTCCTGTATTAACAGGCCTTTACTAGTCCTGTATTAACAGACCTTTACTAGTCCTGTATTAACAGACCTTTACTAGTCCTGTATTAACAGACCTTTACTAGTCCTGTATTAACAGGCCTTTACTAGTCCTGTATTAACAGGCCTTTACTAGTCCTGTATTAACAGGCTTTTACTAGTCCTGTATTAACAGGCCTTTAATAGTCCTGTATTAACAGACCTTTACTAGTCCTGTATTAACAGACCTTTACTAGTCCTGTATTAACAGACCTTTACTAGTCCTGTATTAACAGGCCTTTACTAGTCCTGTATTAACAGGCCTTTACTAGTCCTGTATTACTAGTCCTGTATTAACAGGCCTTTACTAGTCCTGTATTAACAGGCCTTTACTAGTCCTGTATTAACAGGCCTTTACTAGTCCTGTATTAACAGACCTTTACTAGTCCTGTATTAACAGACCTTTACTAGTCCTGTATTAACAGGCCTTTACTAGTCCTGTATTAACAGGCCTTTACTAGTCCTGTATTAACAGGCTTTTACTAGTCCTGTATTAACAGGCCTTTAATAGTCCTGTATTAACAGACCTTTACTAGTCCTGGATTAACAGACCTTTACTAGTCCTGTATTAACAGACCTTTACTAGTCCTGTATTAACAGGCCTTTACTAGTCCTGTATTAACAGGCCTTTACTAGTCCTGTATTAACAGACCTTTACTAGTCCTGTATTAACAGGCCTTTACTAGTCCTGTATTAACAGGCCTTTACTAGTCCTGTATTAACAGACCTTTACTAGTCCTGTATTAACAGGCTTTTACTAGTCCTGTATTAACAGGCCTTTACTAGTCCTGTATTAACAGACCTTTACTAGTCCTGTATTAACAGACCTTTACTAGTCCTGTATTAACAGGCCTTTACTAGTCCTGTATTACTAGTCCTGTATTAATAGACCTTTACTAGTCCTGTATTAACAGGCCTTTACTAGTCCTGTTTTACTAGTCCTGTATTAACAGGCCTTTACTAGTCCTGTATTACTAGTCCTGTTTTACTAGTCCTGTATTAACAGGCCTTTACTAGTCCTGTTTTACTAGTCCTGTATTAACAGGCCTTTACTAGTCCTGTATTAACAGACCTTTACTAGTCCTGTATTAACAGGCCTTTACTAGTCCTGTATTAACAGGCCTTTACTAGTCCTGTATTAACAGGCCTTTACTAGTCCTGTACTTACAGACCTTTACTAGTCCTGTATTAACAGACCTTTACTAGTCCTGTATTAACAGGCCTTTACTAGTCCTTTTTTACTAGTCCTGTATTAACAGACCTGTACTAGTCCTGTATTAACAGGCCTTTACTAGTCCTGTATTAACAGACCTTTACTAGTCCTGTATTAACAGACCTTTACTAGTCCTGTATTAACAGACCTTTACTAGTCCTGTATTAACAGGCCTTTACTAGTCCTGTATTAACAGACCTTTACTAGTCCTGTATTAACAGTCCTTTACTAGTCCTGTATTAACAGACCTTTACTAGTCCTGTATTAACAGGCCTTTACTAGTCCTGTATTAACAGACCTTTACTAGTCCTGTATTAACAGGCCTTTACTAGTCCTGTATTAACAGGCCTTTACTAGTCCTGTATTAACAGGCCTTTACTAGTCCTGTATTAACAGGCCTTTACTAGTCCTGTATTTACGGACCTTTACTAGTCCTGTATTAACAGGCCTTTACTAGTCCTGTATTACTAGTCCTGTATTAACAGGCCTTTGCTAGTCCTGTATTACTAGTCCTGTATTAACAGGCCTTTACTAGTCCTGTATTAACAGACCTTTACTAGTCCTGTATTAACAGGCCTTTACTAGTCCTGTATTAAAAGACCTTTACTAGTCCTGTATTAACAGACCTTTAATAGTCCTGTATTAACAGACCTTTACTAGTCCTGTATTAACAGGCCTTTACTAGTCCTGTATTAACAGACCTTTACTAGTCCTGTATTAACAGACCTTTACTAGTCCTGTATTAACAGGCCTTTACTAGTCCTGTATTAACAGACCTTTACTAGTCCTGTATTAACAGACCTTTACTAGTCCTGTATTAACAGGCCTTTACTAGTCCTGTATTAACAGGCCTTTACTAGTCCTGTATTAACAGGCTTTTACTAGTCCTGTATTAACAGGCCTTTAATAGTCCTGTATTAACAGACCTTTACTAGTCCTGTATTAACAGACCTTTACTAGTCCTGTATTAACAGACCTTTACTAGTCCTGTATTAACAGGCCTTTACTAGTCCTGTATTAACAGACCTTTACTAGTCCTGTATTAACAGACCCTTACTAGTCCTGTATTAACAGGCCTTTACTAGTCCTGTATTAACAGGCCTTTACTAGTCCTGTATTAACAGACCTTTACTAGTCCTGTATTAACAGGCTTTTACTAGTCCTGTATTAACAGGCTTTTACTAGTCCTGTATTAACAGGCCTTTACTAGTCCTGTATTAACAGGCCTTTACTAGTCCTGTATTAACAGGCCTTTACTAGTCCTGTATTACTAGTCCTGTATTAATAGACCTTTACTAGTCCTGTATTACTAGTCCTGTATTAATAGACCTTTACTAGTCCTGTTTTACTAGTCCTGTATTAACAGGCCTTTACTAGTCCTGTTTTACTAGTCCTGTATTAACAGGGCTTTACTAGTCCTGTATTAACAGACCTTTACTAGTCCTGTACTAACAGACCTTTACTAGTCCTGTATTAACAGACCTTTACTAGTCCTGTATTAACAGACCTTTACTAGTCCTTTTTTACTAGTCCTGTATTAACAGACCTTTACTAGTCCTGTATTAACAGGCCTTTACTAGTCCTGTATTAACAGACCTTTACTAGTCCTGTATTAACAGACCTTTACTAGTCCTGTATTAACAGACCTTTACTAGTCCTGTATTAACAGGCCTTTACTAGTCCTGTATTAACAGGCCTTTACTAGTCCTGTATTAACAATCCTTTACTAGTCCTGTATTAACAGACCTTTACTAGTCCTGTATTAACAGGCCTTTACTAGTCCTGTATTAACAGACCTTTACTAGTCCTGTATTAACAGGCCTTTACTAGTCCTGTATTAACAGACCTTTACTAGTCCTGTATTAACAGACCTTTACTAGTACTGTATTAACAGGCCTTTACTAGTCCTGTATTAACAGGCCTTTACTAGTCCTGTATTAACAGACCTTTACTAGTCCTGTATTAACAGACCTTTACTAGTCCTGTATTAACAGGCCTTTACTAGTCCTGTATTAACAGGCCTTTACTAGTCCTGTATTAACAGACCTTTACTAGTCCTGTATTAACAGGCCTTTACTAGTCCTGTATTAACAGACCTTTACTAGTCCTGTATTAACAGTCCTTTACTAGTCCTGTATTAACAGACCTTTACTAGTCCTGTATTAACAGGCCTTTACTAGTCCTGTATTAACAGACCTTTACTAGTCCTGTATTAACAGGCCTTTACTAGTCCTGTATTAACAGGCCTTTACTAGTCCTGTATTAACAGACCTTTACTAGTACTGTATTAACAGGCCTTTACTAGTCCTGTATTAACAGGCCTTTACTAGTCCTGTATTAACAGACCTTTACTAGTCCTGTATTAACAGACCTTTACTAGTCCTGTATTAACAGGCCTTTACTAGTCCTGTATTTACGGACCTTTACTAGTCCTGTATTACTAGTCCTGTATTAACAGGCCTTTACTAGTCCTGTATTAACAGACCTTTACTAGTCCTGTATTAACAGACCTTTACTAGTCCTGTATTAACAGACCTTTACAAGTCCTGTATTAACAGACCTTTACTAGTCCTGTATTACTAGTCCTGTATTAACAGACCTTTACTAGTCCTGTATTAACAGACCTTTACTAGTCCTGTATTAACAGGCCTTTACTAAGCCTGTATTAACAGTCCTTTACTAGTCCTGTATTACTAGTCTTGTATTAACAGACCTTTACTAGTCCTGTATTAACAGACCTTTACTAGTCCTGTATTACTAGTCCTGTATTAACAGGCCTTTACTAGTCCTGTATTAACAGACCTTTACTAGTCCTGTATTAACAGACCTTTACTAGTCCTGTATTAACAGACCTTTACTAGTCCTGTATTAACAGGCCTTTACTAGTCCTGTATTAACAGGCCTTTACTAGTCCTGTATTAACAGGCCTTTACTAGTCCTGTATTAACAGACCTTTACTAGTCCTGTATTACTAGTCCTGTATTAACAGACCTTTACTAGTCCTGTATTAACAGGCCTTTACTAGTCATGTATTAACAGGCCTTTACTAGTCCTGTATTAACAGGCCTTTACTAGTCCTGTATTAACAGGCCTTTACTAGTCCTGTATTACTAGTCCTGTATTAACAGGCCTTTACTAGTCCTGTATTAACAGACCTTTACTAGTCCTGTATTAACAGGCCTTTACTAGTCCTGTATTAACAGACCGTTACTAGTCCTGTATTAACAGACCTTTACTAGTCCTGTATTAACAGACCTTTACTAGTCCTGTATTAACAGACCTTTACTAGTCCTGTATTAACAGGCCTTTACTAGTCCTGTATTACTAGTCCTGTATTAACATGCCTTTAATAGTCCTGTATTAACAGACCTTTACTAGTCCTGTATTAACAGAACTTTACTAGTCCTGTATTAACAGGCCTTTACTAGTCCTGTATTAACAGACCTGTACTAGTCCTGTATTAACAGGCCTTTACTAGTCCTGTATTAACAGACCTTTACTAGTCCTGTATTAACAGACCTTTACTAGTCCTGTATTAACAGACCTTTACTAGTCCTGTATTAACAGACCTTTACTAGTCCTGTATTAACAGACCTTTACTCGTCCTGTATTAACAGACCTTTACTAGTCCTCTATTAACAGACCTTTATTAGTCCTGTATTACTAGTCCTGTATTAACAGGCCTTTACTAGTCCTGCATTACTAGTCCTGTATTAACAGGCCTTTACTAGTCCTGTATTAACAGGCCTTTACTAGTCCTGTATTAACAGGCCTTTACTAGTCCTGTATTAACAGGCCTTTACTAGTCCTGTATTAACAGGCCTTTACTAGTCCTGTATTACTAGTCCTGTATTAATAGACCTTTACTAGTCCTGTTTTACTAGTCCTGTATTAACAGACCTTTACTAGTCCTGTTTTACTAGTCCTGTATTAACAGGCCTTTACTAGTCCTGTATTAACAGACCTTTACTAGTCCTGTACTAACAGACCTTTACTAGTCCTGTATTAACAGACCTTTACTAATCCTGCATTAACAGACCTTTACTAGTCCTGTATTAACAGACCTTTACTAGTCCTGTATTAACAGGCCTTTACTAGTCCTGTATTAAAAGACCTTTACTAGTCCTGTATTAACAGACCTTTAATAGTCCTGTATTAACAGACCTTTACTAGTCCTGTATTAACAGGCCTTTACTAGTCCTGTATTAACAGACCTTTACTAGTCCTGTATTAACAGACCTTTACTAGTCCTGTATTAACAGGCCTTTACTAGTCCTGTATTAACAGACCTTTACTAGTCCTGTATTAACAGACCTTTACTAGTCCTGTATTAACAGGCCTTTACTAGTCCTGTATTAACAGGCCTTTACTAGTCCTGTATTAACAGGCTTTTACTAGTCCTGTATTAACAGGCCTTTAATAGTCCTGTATTAACAGACCTTTACTAGTCCTGTATTAACAGACCTTTACTAGTCCTGTATTAACAGACCTTTACTAGTCCTGTATTAACAGGCCTTTACTAGTCCTGTATTAACAGACCTTTACTAGTCCTGTATTAACAGTCCTTTACTAGTCCTGTATTAACAGACCTTTACTAGTCCTGTATTAACAGGCCTTTACTAGTCCTGTATTAACAGACCTTTACTAGTCCTGTATTAACAGGCCTTTACTAGTCCTGTATTAACAGACCTTTACTAGTCCTGTATTAACAGACCTTTACTAGTACTGTATTAACAGGCCTTTACTAGTCCTGTATTAACAGGCCTTTACTAGTCCTGTATTAACAGGCCTTTACTAGTCCTGTATTAACAGACCTTTACTAGTCCTGTATTAACAGGCCTTTACTAGTCCTGTATTAACAGGCCTTTACTAGTCCTGTATTAACAGGCCTTTACTAGTCCTGTATTAACAGGCCTTTACTAGTCCTGTATTAACAGGCCTTTACTAGTCCTGTATTTACAGGCCTTTACTAGTCCTGTATTTACGGACCTTTACTAGTCCTGTATTAACAGGCCTTTACTAGTCCTGTATTACTAGTCCTGTATTAACAGGCCTTTACTAGTCCTGTATTAACAGACCTTTACTAGTCCTGTATTAACAGACCTTTACTAGTCCTGTATTAACAGACCTTTACAAGTCCTGTATTAACAGACCTTTACTAGTCCTGTATTACTAGTCCTGTATTAACAGACCTTTACTAGTCCTGTATTAACAGACCTTTACTAGTCCTGTATTAACAGACCTTTACTAGTCCTGTATTAACAGACCTTTACTAGTCCTGTATTAACTGACCTTTACTAGTCCTGTATTAACGGGCCTTTACTAGTCCTTTATTAACAGACCTTTACTAGTCCTGTATTAACAGACCTTTACTAGTCCTGTATTAACAGGCCTTTACTAAGCCTGTATTAACAGTCCTTTACTAGTCCTGTATTACTAGTCTTGTATTAACAGACCTTTACTAGTCCTGTATTACTAGTCCTGTATTAACAGACCTTTACTAGTCCTGTATTAACAGACCTTTACTAGTCCTGTATTAACAGACCTTTACTAGTCCTGTATTACTAGTCCTGTATTAACAGGCCTTTACTAGTCCTGTATTAACAGACCTTTACTAGTCCTGTATTAACAGACCTTTACTAGTCCTGTATTAACAGGCCTTTACTAGTCCTGTATTAACAGGCCTTTACTAGTCCTGTATTAACAGGCCTTTACTAGTCCTGTATTAACAGGCCTTTACTAGTCCTGTATTAACAGACCTTTACTAGTCCTGTATTACTAGTACTGTATTAACAGACCTTTACTAGTCCTGTATTAACAGGCCTTTACTAGTCCTGTATTAACAGGCCTTTACTAGTCCTGTATTACTAGTCCTGTATTAACAGGCCTTTACTAGTCCTGTATTAACAGGCCTTTACTAGTCCTGTATTAACATACCTTTACTAGTCCTGTATTACTAGTCCTGTATTAACAGGCCTTTACTAGTCCTGTATTACTAGTCCTGTATTAACATGCCTTTAATAGTCCTGTATTAACAGACCTTTACTAGTCCTGTATTAACAGACCTTTACTAGTCCTGTATTAACAGGCCTTTACTAGTCCTGTATTAACAGACCTGTACTAGTCCTGTATTAACAGGCCTTTACTAGTCCTGTATTAACAGACCTTTACTAGTCCTGTATTAACAGACCTTTACTAGTCCTGTATTAACAGACCTTTACTAGTCCTGTATTAACAGACCTTTACTAGTCCTGTATTAACAGGCCTTTACTAGTCCTGTATTACTAGTCCTGTATTAACAGGCCTTTACTAGTCCTGTATTAACAGACTTTTAACTAGTCCTGTATTAACAGACCTTTACTAGTCCTGTTTTACTAGTCCTGTATTAACAGGCCTTTACTAGTCCTGTATTAACAGACCTTTACTAGTCCTGTACTAACAGACCTTTACTAGTCCTGTATTAACAGAGCTTTACTAATCCTGCATTAACAGACCTTTACTAGTCCTGTATTAACAGGCCTTTACTAGTCCTGTATTAACAGACCTTTACTAGTCCTGTATTAACAGGCCTTTACTAGTCCTGTATTAAAAGACCTTTACTAGTCCTGTATTAACAGACCTTTAATAGTCCTGTATTAACAGACCTTTACTAGTCCTGTATTAACAGGCCTTTACTAGTCCTGTATTAACAGACCTTTACTAGTCCTGTATTAACAGGCCTTTACTAGTCCTGTATTAACAGACCTTTACTAGTCCTGTATTAACAGACCTTTACTAGTCCTGTATTAACAGACCTTTACTAGTCCTGTATTAACAGGCCTTTACTAGTCCTGTATTAACAGGCCTTTACTAGTCCTGTATTAACAGGCTTTTACTAGTCCTGTATTAACAGGCCTTTAATAGTCCTGTATTAACAGACCTTTACTAGTCCTGTATTAACAGACCTTTACTAGTCCTGTATTAACAGACCTTTACTAGTCCTGTATTAACAGGCCTTTACTAGTCCTGTATTAACAGGCCTTTACTAGTCCTGTATTACTAGTCCTGTATTAACAGGCCTTTGCTAGTCCTGTATTACTAGTCCTGTATTAACAGGCCTTTACTAGTCCTGTATTAACAGGCCTTTACTAGTCCTGTATTAACAGGCCTTTACTAGTCCTGTATTAACAGACCTTTACTAGTCCTGTATTAACAGACCTTTACTAGTCCTGTATTAACAGGCCTTTACTAGTCCTGTATTAACAGGCCTTTACTAGTCCTGTATTAACAGGCTTTTACTAGTCCTGTATTAACAGGCCTTTAATAGTCCTGTATTAACAGACCTTTACTAGTCCTGTATTAACAGACCTTTACTAGTCCTGTATTAACAGACCTTTACTAGTCCTGTATTAACAGGCCTTTACTAGTCCTGTATTAACAGACCTTTACTAGTCCTGTATTAACAGACCTTTACTAGTCCTGTATTAACAGGCCTTTACTAGTCCTGTATTAACAGGCCTTTACTAGTCCTGTATTAACAGACCTTTACTAGTCCTGTATTAACAGGCTTTTACTAGTCCTGTATTAACAGGCCTTTACTAGTCCTGTATTAACAGACCTTTACTAGTCCTGTATTAACAGACCTTTACTAGTCCTGTATTAACAGGCCTTTACTAGTCCTGTATTACTAGTCCTGTATTAACAGACCTTTACTAGTCCTGTATTAACAGGCCTTTACTAGTCCTGTTTTACTAGTCCTGTATTAACAGGCCTTTACTAGTCCTGTATTACTAGTCCTGTTTTACTAGTCCTGTATTAACAGGCCTTTACTAGTCCTGTTTTACTAGTCCTGTATTAACAGGCCTTTACTAGTCCTGTATTAACAGACCTTTACTAGTCCTGTATTAACAGGCCTTTACTAGTACTGTATTAACAGGCCTTTACTAGTCCTGTATTAACAGGCCTTTACTAGTCCTGTACTTACAGACCTTTACTAGTCCTGTATTAACAGACCTTTACTAGTCCTGTATTAACAGGCCTTTACTAGTCCTTTTTTACTAGTCCTGTATTAACAGACCTTTACTAGTCCTGTATTAACAGGCCTTTACTAGTCCTGTATTAACAGACCTTTACTAGTCCTGTATTAACAGACCTTTACTAGTCCTGTATTAACAGACCTTTACTAGTCCTGTATTAACAGGCCTTTACTAGTCCTGTATTAACAGACCTTTACTAGTCCTGTATTAACAGTCCTTTACTAGTCCTGTATTAACAGACCTTTACTAGTCCTGTATTAACAGGCCTTTACTAGTCCTGTATTAACAGACCTTTACTAGTCCTGTATTAACAGGCCTTTACTAGTCCTGTATTAACAGGCCTTTACTAGTCCTGTATTAACAGGCCTTTACTAGTCCTGTATTAACAGGCCTTTACTAGTCCTGTATTTACGGACCTTTACTAGTCCTGTATTAACAGGCCTTTACTAGTCCTGTATTACTAGTCCTGTATTAACAGGCCTTTACTAGTCCTGTATTAACAGACCTTTACTAGTCCTGTATTAACAGACCTTTACTAGTCCTGTATTAACAGGCCTTTACTAGTCCTGTATTAACAGGCCTATACTAGTCCTGTATTAACAGGCCTTTACTAGTCCTGTATTAACAGGCCTTTACTAGTCCTGTATTAACAGGCCTGTATTAACTGACCTTTACTAGTCCTTTATTAACAGACCTTTACTAGTCCTGTATTAACAGGCCTTTACTAGTCCTGTATTAGTGGACCTTTACTAGTCCTGTATTAACAGACCTTTACTAGTCCTGTACTAACAGACCTTTACTAGTCCTTTTTTACTAGTCCTGTATTAACAGACCTTTACTAGTCCTGTATTAACAGGCCTTTACTAGTCCTGTATTTACGGACCTTTACTAGTCCTGTATTAACAGGCCTTTACTAGTCCTGTATTAACAGGCCTTTACTAGTCCTGTATTAACAGGCCTTTACTAGTCCTGTATTAACAGACCTTTACTAGTCCTGTATTACTAGTCCTGAATTAACAGACCTTTACTAGTCCTGTATTAACAGGTCTTTACTAGTCCTGTATCAACAGACCTTTACTAGTCCTGTATTAACAGACCTTTACTAGTCCTGTATTAACAGGCCTTTACTAGTCCTGTATTAACAGACCTTTACTAGTCCTTTTTTACTAGTCCTGTATTAACAGACCTTTACTAGTCCTGTATTAACAGGCCTTTACTAGTCCTGTATTTACGGACCTTTACTAGTCCTGTATTAACAGACCTTTACTAGTCCTGTATTAACAGGCCTTTACTAGTCCTGTATTAACAGGCCTTTACTAGTCCTGTATTAACAGGCCTTTAATAGTCCTGTATTAACAGACCTTTACTAGTCCTGTATTAACAGACCTTTACTAGTCCTGTATTAACAGACCTTTACTAGTCCTGTATTAACAGACCTTTACTAGTCCTGTATTAACAGGCCTTTACTAGTCCTGTATTAACAGACCTTTACTAGTCCTGTATTAACAGACCTTTACTAGTCCTGTATTAACAGGCCTTTACTAGTCCTGTATTAACAGGCCTTTACTAGTCCTGTATTAACAGACCTTTACTAGTCCTGTATTAACATGCTTTTACTAGTCCTGTATTAACAGGCCTTTACTAGTCCTGTATTAACAGACCTTTACTAGTCCTGTATTAACAGACCTTTACTAGTCCTGTATTAACAGGCCTTTACTAGTCCTGTATTACTAGTCCTGTATTAACAGGCCTTTACTAGTCCTGTATTAACAGGCCTTTACTAGTCCTGTATTACTAGTCCTGTATTAATAGACCTTTACTAGTCCTGTTTTACTAGTCCTGTATTAACAGGCCTTTACTAGTCCTGTATTAACAGGCCTTTACTAGTCCTGTATTACTAATCCTGTATTAATAGACCTTTACTAGTCCTGTTTTACTAGTCCTGTATTAACAGGCCTTTACTAGTCCTGTATTACTAGTCCTGTTTTACTAGTCCTGTATTAACAGGCCTTTACTAGTCCTGTTTTACTAGTCCTGTATTAACAGGGCTTTACTAGTCCTGTATTAACAGACCTTTACTAGTCCTGTACTAACAGACCTTTACTAGTCCTGTATTAACAGACCTTTACTAGTCCTGTATTAACAGACCTTTACTAGTCCTGTATTAACAGACCTTTACTAGTCCTTTTTTACTAGTCCTGTATTAACAGACCTTTACTAGTCCTGTATTAACAGGCCTTTACTAGTCCTGTATTAACAGACCTTTACTAGTCCTGTATTAACAGGCCTTTACTAGTCCTGTATTAACAGGCCTTTACTAGTCCTGTATTAACAGGCCTTTACTAGTCCTGTATTAACAGGCCTTTACTAGTCCTGTATTAACAGGCCTTTACTAGTCCTGTATTTACGGACCTTTACTAGTCCTGTATTAACAGGCCTTTACTAGTCCTGTATTACTAGTCCTGTATTAACAGGCCTTTGCTAGTCCTGTATTACTAGTCCTGTATTAACAGGCCTTTACTAGTCCTGTATTAACAGACCTTTACTAGTCCTGTATTAACAGACCTTTACTAGTCCTGTATTAACAGGCCTTTACTAGTCCTGTATTAACAGGCCTTTACTAGTCCTGTATTAACAGGCCTTTACTAGTCCTGTATTAACAGGCCTTTACTAGTCCTGTATTAACAGGCCTGTATTAACTGACCTTTACTAGTCCTTTATTAACAGACCTTTACTAGTCCTGTATTAACAGGCCTTTACTAGTCCTGTATTAGTGGACCTTTACTAGTCCTGTATTAACAGACCTTTACTAGTCCTGTACTAACAGACCTTTACTAGTCCTTTTTACTAGTCCTGTATTAACAGACCTTTACTAGTCCTGTATTAACAGGCCTTTACTAGTCCTGTATTTACGGACCTTTACTAGTCCTGTATTAACAGGCCTTTACTAGTCCTGTATTAACAGGCCTTTACTAGTCCTGTATTAACAGGCCTTTACTAGTCCTGTATTAACAGACCTTTACTAGTCCTGTATTACTAGTCCTGAATTAACAGACCTTTACTAGTCCTGTATTAACAGGTCTTTACTAGTCCTGTATCAACAGACCTTTACTAGTCCTGTATTAACAGACCTTTACTAGTCCTGTATTAACAGGCCTTTACTAGTCCTGTATTAACAGACCTTTACTAGTCCTTTTTACTAGTCCTGTATTAACAGACCTTTACTAGTCCTGTATTAACAGGCCTTTACTAGTCCTGTATTTACGGACCTTTACTAGTCCTGTATTAACAGACCTTTACTAGTCCTGTATTAACAGGCCTTTACTAGTCCTGTATTAACAGGCCTTTACTAGTCCTGTATTAACAGGCCTTTAATAGTCCTGTATTAACAGACCTTTACTAGTCCTGTATTAACAGACCTTTACTAGTCCTGTATTAACAGACCTTTACTAGTCCTGTATTAACAGACCTTTACTAGTCCTGTATTAACAGGCCTTTACTAGTCCTGTATTAACAGACCTTTACTAGTCCTGTATTAACAGACCTTTACTAGTCCTGTATTAACAGGCCTTTACTAGTCCTGTATTAACAGGCCTTTACTAGTCCTGTATTAACAGACCTTTACTAGTCCTGTATTAACAGGCTTTTACTAGTCCTGTATTAACAGGCCTTTACTAGTCCTGTATTAACAGACCTTTACTAGTCCTGTATTAACAGACCTTTACTAGTCCTGTATTAACAGGCCTTTACTAGTCCTGTATTAACAGGCCTTTACTAGTCCTGTATTAACAGGCCTTTACTAGTCCTGTATTACTAGTCCTGTATTAATAGACCTTTACTAGTCCTGTTTTACTAGTCCTGTATTAACAGACCTTTACTAGTCCTGTATTAACAGGCCTTTACTAGTCCTGTATTACTAGTCCTGTTTTACTAGTCCTGTATTAACAGGCCTTTACTAGTCCTGTTTTACTAGTCCTGTATTAACAGGGCTTTACTAGTCCTGTATTAACAGACCTTTACTAGTCCTGTACTAACAGACCTTTACTAGTCCTGTATTAACAGACCTTTACTAGTCCTGTATTAACAGACCTTTACTAGTCCTGTATTAACAGACCTTTACTAGTCCTTTTTACTAGTCCTGTATTAACAGACCTTTACTAGTCCTGTATTAACAGGCCTTTACTAGTCCTGTATTAACAGACCTTTACTAGTCCTGTATTAACAGACCTTTACTAGTCCTGTATTAACAGACCTTTACTAGTCCTGTATTAACAGGCCTTTACTAGTCCTGTATTAACAGACCTTTACTAGTCCTGTATTAACAGTCCTTTACTAGTCCTGTATTAACAGACCTTTACTAGTCCTGTATTAACAGGCCTTTACTAGTCCTGTATTAACAGACCTTTACTAGTCCTGTATTAACAGGCCTTTACTAGTCCTGTATTAACAGACCTTTACTAGTCCTGTATTAACATACCTTTACTAGTACTGTATTAACAGGCCTTTACTAGTCCTGTATTAACAGGCCTTTACTAGTCCTGTATTAACAGACCTTTACTAGTCCTGTATTAACAGGCCTTTACTAGTCCTGTATTAACAGGCCTTTACTAGTCCTGTATTAACAGGCCTTTACTAGTCCTGTATTAACAGGCCTTTACTAGTCCTGTATTTACGGACCTTTACTAGTCCTGTATTAACAGGCCTTTACTAGTCCTGTATTACTAGTCCTGTATTAACAGGCCTTTACTAGTCCTGTATTAACAGACCTTTAATAGTCCTGTATTAACAGACCTTTACTAGTCCTGTATTAACAGACCTTTACTAGTCCTGTATTAACAGGCCTTTACTAGTCCTGTATTAACATTCCTTTACTAGTCCTGTATTAACAGGCCTTTACTAGTCCTGTATTAACAGGCCTTTACTAGTCCTGTATTAACAGGCCTGTATTAACTGACCTTTACTAGTCCTTTATTAACAGACCTTTACTAGTCCTGTATTAACAGGCCTTTACTAGTCCTGTATTAGTGGACCTTTACTAGTCCTGTATTAACAGACCTTTACTAGTCCTGTACTAACAGACCTTTACTAGTCCTTTTTTACTAGTCCTGTATTAACAGACCTTTACTAGTCCTGTATTAACAGGCCTTTACTAGTCCTGTATTTACGGACCTTTACTAGTCCTGTATTAACGGGCCTTTACTAGTCCTGTATTAACAGGCCTTTACTAGTCCTGTATTAACAGGCCTTTACTAGTCCTGTATTAACAGACCTTTACTAGTCCTGTATTACTAGTCCTGAATTAACAGACCTTTACTAGTCCTGTATTAACAGGTCTTTACTAGTCCTGTATCAACAGACCTTTACTAGTCCTGTATTAACAGGCCTTTACTAGTCCTGTATTAACAGACCTTTAGTAGTCCTGTATTAACAGGCCTTTACTAGTCCTGTATTAACAGACCTTTACTAGTCCTTTTTTACTAGTCCTGTATTAACAGACCTTTACTAGTCCTGTATTAACGGGCCTTTACTAGTCCTGTATTTACGGACCTTTACTAGTCCTGTATTAACAGGCCTTTACTAGTCCTGTATTAACAGGCCTTTACTAGTCCTGTATTAACAGGCCTTTACTAGTCCTGTATTAACAGGCCTTTAATAGTCCTGTATTAACAGACCTTTACTAGTCCTGTATTAACAGACCTTTACTAGTCCTGTATTAACAGACCTTTACTAGTCCTGTATTAACAGGCCTTTACTAGTCCTGTATTAACAGACCTTTACTAGTCCTGTATTAACAGACCTTTACTAGTCCTGTATTAACAGGCCTTTACTAGTCCTGTATTAACAGGCCTTTACTAGTCCTGTATTAACAGACCTTTACTAGTCCTGTATTAACAGGCTTTTACTAGTCCTGTATTAACAGGCCTTTACTAGTCCTGTATTAACAGACCTTTACTAGTCCTGTATTAACAGACCTTTACTAGTCCTGTATTAACAGGCCTTTACTAGTCCTGTATTAACAGGCCTTTACTAGTCCTGTATTACTAGTCCTGTATTAATAGACCTTTACTAGTCCTGTTTTACTAGTCCTGTATTAACAGGCCTTTACTAGTCCTGTATTAACAGGCCTTTACTAGTCCTGTTTTACTAGTCCTGTATTAACAGGCCTTTACTAGTCCTGTATTAACAGGCCTTTACTAGTCCTGTATTACTAGTCCTGTATTAATAGACCTTTACTAGTCCTGTTTTACTAGTCCTGTATTAACAGGCCTTTACTAGTCCTGTATTACTAGTCCTGTTTTACTAGTCCTGTATTAACAGGCCTTTACTAGTCCTGTTTTACTAGTCCTGTATTAACAGGGCTTTACTAGTCCTGTATTAACAGACCTTTACTAGTCCTGTACTAACAGACCTTTACTAGTCCTGTATTAACAGACCTTTACTAGTCCTGTATTAACAGACCTTTACTAGTCCTGTATTAACAGACCTTTACTAGTCCTTTTTTACTAGTCCTGTATTAACAGACCTTTACTAGTCCTGTATTAACAGGCCTTTACTAGTCCTGTATTAACAGACCTTTACTAGTCCTGTATTAACAGACCTTTACTAGTCCTGTATTAACAGACCTTTACTAGTCCTGTATTAACAGGCCTTTACTAGTCCTGTATTAACAGACCTTTACTAGTCCTGTATTAACAGTCCTTTACTAGTCCTGTATTAACAGACCTTTACTAGTCCTGTATTAACAGGCCTTTACTAGTCCTGTATTAACAGACCTTTACTAGTCCTGTATTAACAGGCCTTTACTAGTCCTGTATTAACAGACCTTTACTAGTCCTGTATTAACAGGCCTTTACTAGTACTGTATTAACAGGCCTTTACTAGTCCTGTATTAACAGGCCTTTACTAGTCCTGTATTAACAGACCTTTACTAGTCCTGTATTAACAGGCCTTTACTAGTCCTGTATTAACAGGCCTTTACTAGTCCTGTATTAACAGGCCTTTACTAGTCCTGTATTAACAGGCCTTTACTAGTCCTGTATTAACAGGCCTTTACTAGTCCTGTATTTACGGACCTTTACTAGTCCTGTATTAACAGGCCTTTACTAGTCCTGTATTACTAGTCCTGTATTAACAGGCCTTTGCTAGTCCTGTATTACTAGTCCTGTATTAACAGGCCTTTACTAGTCCTGTATTAACAGACCTTTACTAGTCCTGTATTAACAGACCTTTACTAGTCCTGTATTAACAGACCTTTACTAGTCCTGTATTAACAGGCCTTTACTAGTCCTGTATTAACAGGCCTTTACTAGTCCTGTATTAACAGGCCTTTACTAGTCCTGTATTAACAGGCCTTTACTAGTCCTGTATTAACAGGCCTGTATTAACTGACCTTTACTAGTCCTTTATTAACAGACCTTTACTAGTCCTGTATTAACAGGCCTTTACTAGTCCTGTATTAGCGGACCTTTACTAGTCCTGTATTAACAGACCTTTACTAGTCCTGTACTAACAGACCTTTACTAGTCCTTTTTTACTAGTCCTGTATTAACAGACCTTTACTAGTCCTGTATTAACAGGCCTTTACTAGTCCTGTATTTACGGACCTTTACTAGTCCTGTATTAACAGGCCTTTACTAGTCCTGTATTAACAGGCCTTTACTAGTCCTGTAT
Organism: Salmo salar; assembly: GCF_905237065.1. Lineage (NCBI taxonomy): Eukaryota > Metazoa > Chordata > Actinopteri > Salmoniformes > Salmonidae > Salmo > Salmo salar. The sequence continues at coordinate 2,565,690 of NC_059448.1, forward strand.
TAACAGGCCTTTACTAGTCCTGTATTAACAGACCTTTACTAGTCCTGTATTACTAGTCCTGAATTAACAGACCTTTACTAGTCCTGTATTAACAGGTCTTTACTAGTCCTGTATCAACAGACCTTTACTAGTCCTGTATTAACAGACCTTTACTAGTCCTGTATTAACAGGCCTTTACTAGTCCTGTATTAACAGACCTTTACTAGTCCTTTTTTACTAGTCCTGTATTAACAGACCTTTACTAGTCCTGTATTAACAGGCCTTTACTAGTCCTGTATTTACGGACCTTTACTAGTCCTGTATTAACAGACCTTTACTAGTCCTGTATTAACAGGCCTTTACTAGTCCTGTATTAACAGGCCTTTACTAGTCCTGTATTAACAGGCCTTTACTAGTCCTGTATTAACAGACCTTTACTAGTCCTGTATTACTAGTCCTGAATTAACAGACCTTTACTAGTCCTGTATTAACAGGCATTTACTAGTCCTGTATTAACAGACCTTTACTAGTCCTGTATTAACAGACCTTTACTAGTCCTGTATTAACAGGCCTTTACTAGTCCTGTATTAACAGGCCTTTACTAGTCCTGTATTAACAGACCTTTACTAGTCCTTTTTTACTAGTCCTGTATTAACAGACCTTTACTAGTCCTGTATTAACAGGCCTTTACTAGTCCTGTATTAACAGACCTTTACTAGTCCTGTATTAACAGACCTTTACTAGTCCTGTATTAACAGGCCTTTACTAGTCCTGTATTAACAGGCCTTTACTAGTCCTGTATTAACAGACCTTTACTAGTCCTTTTTTACTAGTCCTGTATTAACAGACCTTTACTAGTCCTGTATTAACAGGCCTTTACTAGTCCTGTATCTACGGACCTTTACTAGTCCTGTATTAACAGACCTTTACTAGTCCTGTATTAACAGACCTTTACTAGTCCTGTATTAACAGGCCTTTACTAGTCCTGTATTTACGGACCTTTACTAGTCCTGTATTAACAGACCTTTACTAGTCCTGTATTAACAGACCTTTACTAGTCCTGTATTAACAGGCCTTTACTAGTCCTGTATTTACGGACCTTTACTAGTCCTGTATTAACAGACCTTTACTAGTCCTGTATTAACAGGCCTTTACTAGTTATGTATTAACAGGCCTTTACTAGTCCTGTATTAACAGACCTTTACTAGTCCTGTATTAACAGACCTTTACTAGTCCTGTATTAACAGGCCTTTACTAGTCCTGTATTAACAGGCCTTTACTAGTCCTGTATTAACAGACCTTTACTAGTCCTTTTTTACTAGTCCTGTATTAACAGACCTTTACTAGTCCTGTATTAACAGGCCTTTACTAGTCCTGTATCTACGGACCTTTACTAGTCCTGTATTAACGGACCTTTACTAGTCCTGTATTAACAGACCTTTACTAGTCCTGTATTAACAGGCCTTTACTAGTCCTGTATTTACGGACCTTTACTAGTCCTGTATTAACAGACCTTTACTAGTCCTGTATTAACAGACCTTTACTAGTCCTGTATTAACAGGCCTTTACTAGTCCTGTACTAACAGACCTTTACTAGTCCTGTATTAACAGACCTTTACTAGTCCTGTATTAACAGGCCTTTACTAGTTATGTATTAACAGGCCTTTACTAGTCCTGTATTAACAGACCTTTACTAGTCCTGTATTAACAGGCCTTTACTAGTCCTGTATTAACAGGCCTTTACTAGTCCTGTATTAACAGGCCTTTACTAGTCCTGTATTAACAGACCTTTACTAGTCCTGTATTAACAGACCTTTACTAGTCCTGTATTAACAGACCGTTACTAGTCCTGTATTAACAGACCTTTACTAGTCCTGTATTAACAGACCTTTACTAGTCCTGTATTAACAGGCCTTTACTAGTCCTGTATTTACGGACCTTTACTAGTCCTGTATTAACAGACCTTTACTAGTCCTGTATTAACAGACCTTTACTAGTCCTGTATTAACAGGCCTTTACTAGTCCTGTATTTACGGACCTTTATTAGTCCTGTATTAACAGACCTTTACTAGTCCTGTATTAACAGGCCTTTACTAGTCCTGTATTTACGGACCTTTACTAGTCCTGTATTAACAGACCTTTACTAGTCCTGTATTAACAGGCCTTTACTAGTCCTGTATTAACAGGCCTTTACTAGTCCTGTATTAACAGACCTTTACTAGTCCTGTATTAACAGGCCTTTACTAGTCCTGTACTAACAGACCTTTACTAGTCCTGTATTAACAGACCTTTACTAGTCCTGTATTAACAGGCCTTTACTAGTCCTGTATTAACAGGCCTTTACTAGTCCTGTATTAACAGACCTTTACTAGTCCTGTATTAACAGGCCTTTACTAGTCCTGTATTAACAGGCCTTTACTAGTCCTGTATTAACAGGCCTTTACTAGTCCTGTATTAACAGGCCTTTACTAGTCCTGTATTAACAGGCCTTTACTAGTCCTGTATTAACAGACCTTTACTAGTCCTGTATTAACAGACCTTTACTAGTCCTGTATTAACAGACCTTTACTAGTCCTGTATTAACAGACCTTTACTAGTCCTGTACTAACAGGCCTTTACTAGTCCTGTACTAACAGACCTTTACTAGTCCTGTATTAACAGGCCTTTACTAGTCCTGTATTAACAGGCCTTTACTAGTCCTGTACTAACAGGCCTTTACTAGTCCTGTATTAACAGACCTTTACTAGTCCTGTATTAACAGGCCTTTACTAGTCCTGTATTAACAGACCTTTACTAGTCCTGTATTAACAGACCTTTACTAGTCCTGTATTAACAGACCTTTACTAGTCCTGTATTAACAGGCCTTTACTAGTCCTGTATTAACAGGCCTTTACTAGTCCTGTATTAACAGGCCTTTACTAGTCCTGTATTAACAGGCCTTTACTAGTCCTGTATTAACAGGCCTTTACTAGTCCTGTATTAACAGACCTTTACTAGTCCTGTATTAACAGACCTTTACTAGTCCTGTATTAACAGACCTTTACTAGTCCTGTATTAACAGACCTTTACTAGTCCTGTACTAACAGGCCTTTACTAGTCCTGTACTAACAGGCCTTTACTAGTCCTGTATTAACAGGCCTTTACTAGTCCTGTATTAACAGGCCTTTACTAGTCCTGTATTAACAGACCTTTACTAGTCCTGTATTAACAGACCTTTACTAGTCCTGTATTAACAGACCTTTACTAGTCCTGTATTAACAGGCCTTTACTAGTCCTGTACTTAACGGACCTTTACTAGTCCTGTACTAACAGACCTTTACTAGTCCTGTATTAACAGGCCTTTACTAGTCCTGTATTAACGGGCCTTTACTAGTCCTGTATTAACGGGCCTTTACTAGTCCTGTATTAACAGACCTTTACTAGTCCTGTATTAACAGGCCTTTACTAGTCCTGTATTTACAGACCTTTACTAGTCCTGTATTAACAGGCCTTTACTAGTCCTGTATTAACGGCCTTTACTAGTCCTGTATTAACAGGCCTTTACTAGTCCTGTATTAACAGACCTTTACTAGTCCTGTATTAACAGGCCTTTACTAGTCCTGTATTAACAGGCCTTTACTAGTCCTGTACTAACAGACCTTTACTAGTCCTGTATTAACAGACCTTTACTAGTCCTGTATTAACAGGCCTTTACTAGTCCTGTATTAACAGGCCTTTACTAGTCCTGTATTAACAGACCTTTACTAGTCCTGTATTAACAGGCCTTTACTAGTCCTGTATTAACAGGCCTTTACTAGTCCTGTATTAACAGGCCTTTACTAGTCCTGTATTAACAGGCCTTTACTAGTCCTGTATTAACAGGCCTTTACTAGTCCTGTATTAACAGGCCTTTACTAGTCCTGTATTAACAGGCCTTTACTAGTCCTGTATTAACAGGCCTTTACTAGTCCTGTATTAACAGACCTTTACTAGTCCTGTATTAACAGACCTTTACTAGTCCTGTATTAACAGGCCTTTACTAGTCCTGTATTAACAGACCTTTACTAGTCCTGTACTAACAGACCTTTACTAGTCCTGTACTAACAGGCCTTTACTAGTCCTGTACTAACAGGCCTTTACTAGTCCTGTATTAACAGGCCTTTACTAGTCCTGTATTAACAGGCCTTTACTAGTCCTGTATTAACAGGCCTTTACTAGTCCTGTATTAACAGACCTTTACTAGTCCTGTATTAACAGACCTTTACTAGTCCTGTATTAACAGGCCTTTACTAGTCCTGTATTAACAGACCTTTACTAGTCCTGTATTAACAGGCCTTTACTAGTCCTGTATTTACGGACCTTTACTAGTCCTGTATTAACGGACCTTTACTAGTCCTGTATTAACAGACCTTTACTAGTCCTGTATTAACAGGCCTTTACTAGTCCTGTATTTACGGACCTTTACTAGTCCTGTATTAACGGACCTTTACTAGTCCTGTATTAACGGGCCTTTACTAGTCCTGTATTAACAGACCTTTACTAGTCCTGTATTAACAGACCTTTACTAGTCCTGTATTAACAGGCCTTTACTAGTCCTGTATTAACAGGCCTTTACTAGTCCTGTATTAACATGGCTTTACTAGTCCTGTATTAACAGACCTTTACTAGTCCTGTATTAACAGGCCTTTACTAGTCCTGTATTACTAGTCTTGTATTAACAGGCCTTTACTAGTCCTGTATTACTAGTCCTGTATTAACAGGCCTTTACTAGTCCTGTATTAACAGACCTTTACTAGTCCTGTATTACTAGTCCTGTATTAACAGGCCTTTACTAGTCCTGTATTAACAGGCCTTTACTAGTCCTGTATTAACAGACCTTTACTAGTCCTGTATTAACAGGCCTTTACTAGTCCTGTATTAACAGGCCTTTACTAGTCCTGTATTAACATGGCTTTACTAGTCCTGTATTAACAGACCTTTACTAGTCCTGTATTAACAGACCTTTACTAGTCCTGTATTAACAGACCTTTACTAGTCCTGTATTAACAGACCTTTACTAGTCCTGTATTAACAGGCCTTTACTAGTCCTGTATTAACAGACCTTTACTAGTCCTGTATTAACAGACCTTTACTAGTCCTGTATTAACAGGCCTTTACTAGTCCTGTATTACTAGTCCTGTATTACTAGTCCTGTATTACTAGTCCTGTATTAACAGACCTTTACTAGTCCTGCTGGCCATCCTGGGACACTTATGTCTGATTTGTAAAACAATAAATAATAATAATTCATCATTTTGGTAAAATACAGTTTTTATTCCAAATACTGTAGGAGATGAGAGAGAGAGAGAGCTATAAATCAAGAACAACCCCGCTGTTTTGGAAAGAATTTATACAAAAAAATTTTTTTCACTTTGATGTGAAAACAAATGAGATTAACGTTTTCTACAAAACACGACAAAGTATAAATATCATGAAGATGAAAATACAGACACAGAAAAATCTGAATTAATTAATTAATTAATTACTGACTGATCGATTCAAACGCAGATACATGAAGGTAAAATGCACATTATAAACGCTGCATATCTCAGAGGTCCACTCACATGTGCAAATGGAAGTGTAAGGCTTCACCGCAGCAAAACCACATCTTGGGGTGTGTCCTAATGGAACCCTAGTCCCTATATAGTGCACTACTTTAGACCAGAGGCCCTATAGAGCCCTATTCCCTATATATAGTGCACTACTTTAGACCAGAGGCCCTATAGAACCCTATTCCCTATATAGTGCACTATTTTAGACCAGAGGCCATAGTGCCATTTAGGACACACCTCACATCTTGAATGTGTTCTGTACTAGGGAACACAGGATATATTTGAACTGAAATTAAACGAGTCGAAATAAAAAAATAAGAATACACGTATTGACATGCTTCTCGTGTCAATTATCTGTACCTTTTTAATAACATTCTTGTCTTTTAGTTAAAACCCAAACCAGCCAAAACATTAAATAGTAGAACAACTATAATCTCATATCACTTTGTTGTAGGATCGAACACGTGGGAACCTGGTGTACAATGCTGTCCAAAACTGTACACATGAAACATAATTTCAGTTCATATTCAAAAGAGAAATCTCATCAAGTAATGCCAGGAATATATACAAATATATATGTTAATATATATATACATGTATTAGGAAAATACATATACATGTATTAGGAAAATACATATACATGTATTAGGAAAATACATATAAATGTATTCAATGTATACAGAAATATATATAATGTATATATCAATGTATACAGCAATATAAATAAATGTATTAGGAAAATACATATCGACGTATACAGAAATATATAAATGTATTAGGAAAATACATATAAATGTATTAGGAAAATACATATCGACGTATACAGAAATATATAAATGTATTAGGAAAATACATATAAATATATTAGGAAAATACATATAAATGTATTAGGAAAATACATATCAATGTATACAGAAATATATAAATGTATTAGGAAAATACATATCAATGTATTAGGAAAATACATTTCAATGTATTAGGAAAATACATATCGACCTATACAGAAATATATAAATGTATTAGGAAAATACATATCAATGTATACAATGTATAAAGAAATATATATAAATGTATATATCAATTTATACAGAAATATATAAATGTATTAGGAAAATACATATCAATGTATACAGAAATATATAAATGTATTAGGAAAATACATATCAATGCATACAGAAATATATTTACAGATATCAACTGTGGATACGGACGAATAGCCCAACGCGAACCCAGGTGCACTGAACACGGACTAGCCGTGGTCCACACCTTGCTGTGTGTGTGTGAACGGCATCACTGTGCCGCCAACCTTTCCCTGTCCGTACCACAGCTTAAATGTCGTGACCCTTCAGAAAACACACGGGACCTGCCCGCAGTTCTGCTACAAATCAATTTGGAAACATTTCAGACTGTGGAGTGACCCTCTGCTTCAGAAGTCAGGTGTGTTAATCTAGTCCTCTACAGGTGAGTCAGGTGTGTTAATCTACTCCTCTACAGGTGAGTCAGGTGTGTTAATCTAGTCCTCTACAGGTGAGTCAGGTGTGTTAATCGAGTCCTCTACAGGTGAGTCAGGTGTGTTAATCTAGTCCTCTACAGGTGAGTCAGGTGTGTTAATCTAGTCCTCTACAGGTGAGTCAGGTGTGTTAATCTAGTCCTCTACAGGTGAGTCAGGTGTGTTAATCTAGTCCTCTATAGGTGAGTCAGGTGTGTTAATCTCCTCCTCTATAGGTGAGTCAGGTGTGTTAATCTAGTCCTCTATAGGTGAGTCAGGTGTGTTAATCTAGTCCTCAATAGGTGAGTCAGGTGTGTTAATCTCCTCTATAGGTGAGTTAATCTCCTCTATAGGTGAGTCAGGTGTGTTAATCTAGTCCTCTACAGGTGAGTCAGGTGTGTTAATCTAGTCCTCTATAGGTGAGTCAGGTGTGTTAATCTACTCCTCTATAGGTGAGTCAGGTATGTTAATCTAGTCCTCTATAGGTGAGTCAGGTGTGTTAATCTAGTCCTCTATAGGTGAGTCAGGTGTGTTAATCTCCTCCTCTATAGGTGAGTCAGGTGTGTTAATCTAGTCCTCTATAGGTGAGTCAGGTGTGTTAATCTAGTCCTCAATAGGTGAGTCAGGTGTGTTAATCTCCTCTATAGGTGAGTTAATCTCCTCTATAGGTGAGTCAGGTGTGTTAATCTAGTCCTCTACAGGTGAGTCAGGTGTGTTAATCTAGTCCTCTATAGGTGAGTCAGGTGTGTTAATCTACTCCTCTATAGGTGAGTCAGGTATGTTAATCTAGTCCTCTATAGGTGAGTCAGGTGTGTTAATCTAGTCCTCTATAGGTGAGTCAGGTGTGTTAATCTCCTCCTCTATAGGTGAGTCAGGTGTGTTAATCTAGTCCTCTATAGGTGAGTCAGGTGTGTTAATCTAGTCCTCAATAGGTGAGTCAGGTGTGTTAATCTCCTCTATAGGTGAGTTAATCTCCTCTATAGGTGAGTCAGGTGTGTTAATCTCCTCTATAGGTGAGTCAGGTGTGTTAATCTCATCCTCTACAGGTGAGTCAGGTGTGTTAATCTAGTCCTCTACAGGTGAGTCAGGTGTGTTAATCTAGTCCTCTACAGGTGAGTCAGGTATGTTAATCTCCTCTATAGGTGAGTCAGGTATGTTAATCTTGTCCTCTATAGGTGAGTCAGGTGTGTTAATCTAGTCCTCTATAGGTGAGTCAGGTGTGTTAATCTCCTCCTCTATAGGTGAGTCAGGTGTGTTAATCTAGTCCTCTATAGGTGAGTCAGGTGTGTTAATCTAGTCCTCAATAGGTGAGTCAGGTGTGTTAATCTCCTCTATAGGTGAGTTAATCTCCTCTATAGGTGAGTCAGGTGTGTTAATCTCATCCTCTACAGGTGAGTCAGGTGTGTTAATCTAGTCCTCTACAGGTGAGTCAGGTGTGTTAATCTAGTCCTCTACAGGTGAGTCAGGTATGTTAATCTCCTCTATAGGTGAGTCAGGTATGTTAATCTAGTCCTCTACAGGTGATTCAGGTGTGTTAATCTCCTCTATAGGTGAGTCAGGTGTGTTAATCTCCTCCTCTATAGGTGAGTCAGGTGTGTTAATCTACTCCTCTATAGGTGAGACAGGTGTGTTGATCTCTATAGGTGAGTCAGGTGTGTAAATCTAGTCCTCTACAGGTGGGTCAGGTGTGTTAATCTACTCCTCTATAGGTGAGTCAGGTGTGTTAATCTACTCCTCTATAGGTGAGTCAGGTGTGTTAATCTAGTCCTCTACAGGTGAGTCAGGTGTGTTAATCTACTCCTCTACAGGTGAGTCAGGTGTGTTAATCTACTCCTCTACAGGTGAGTCAGGTGTGTTAATCTACTCCTCTACAGGTGAGTCAGGTGTGTTAATCTAGTCCTCTATAGGTGAGTCAGGTGTGTTAATCTACTCCTCTATAGGTGAGTCAGGTATGTTAATCTAGTCCTCTATAGGTGAGTCAGGTGTGTTAATCTAGTCCTCTATAGGTGAGTCAGGTGTGTTAATCTCCTCCTCTATAGGTGAGTCAGGTGTGTTAATCTAGTCCTCTATAGGTGAGTCAGGTGTGTTAATCTAGTCCTCAATAGGTGAGTCAGGTGTGTTAATCTCCTCTATAGGTGAGTTAATCTCCTCTATAGGTGAGTCAGGTGTGTTAATCTAGTCCTCTACAGGTGAGTCAGGTGTGTTAATCTAGTCCTCTATAGGTGAGTCAGGTGTGTTAATCTACTCCTCTATAGGTGAGTCAGGTATGTTAATCTAGTCCTCTATAGGTGAGTCAGGTGTGTTAATCTAGTCCTCTATAGGTGAGTCAGGTGTGTTAATCTCCTCCTCTATAGGTGAGTCAGGTGTGTTAATCTAGTCCTCTATAGGTGAGTCAGGTGTGTTAATCTAGTCCTCAATAGGTGAGTCAGGTGTGTTAATCTCCTCTATAGGTGAGTTAATCTCCTCTATAGGTGAGTCAGGTGTGTTAATCTCCTCTATAGGTGAGTTAATCTCCTCTATAGGTGAGTCAGGTGTGTTAATCTCATCCTCTACAGGTGAGTCAGGTGTGTTAATCTAGTCCTCTACAGGTGAGTCAGGTGTGTTAATCTAGTCCTCTACAGGTGAGTCAGGTATGTTAATCTCCTCTATAGGTGAGTCAGGTATGTTAATCTTGTCCTCTATAGGTGAGTCAGGTGTGTTAATCTAGTCCTCTATAGGTGAGTCAGGTGTGTTAATCTCCTCCTCTATAGGTGAGTCAGGTGTGTTAATCTAGTCCTCTATAGGTGAGTCAGGTGTGTTAATCTAGTCCTCAATAGGTGAGTCAGGTGTGTTAATCTCCTCTATAGGTGAGTTAATCTCCTCTATAGGTGAGTCAGGTGTGTTAATCTCATCCTCTACAGGTGAGTCAGGTGTGTTAATCTAGTCCTCTACAGGTGAGTCAGGTGTGTTAATCTAGTCCTCTACAGGTGAGTCAGGTATGTTAATCTCCTCTATAGGTGAGTCAGGTATGTTAATCTAGTCCTCTACAGGTGATTCAGGTGTGTTAATCTCCTCTATAGGTGAGTCAGGTGTGTTAATCTCCTCCTCTATAGGTGAGTCAGGTGTGTTAATCTACTCCTCTATAGGTGAGACAGGTGTGTTGATCTCTATAGGTGAGTCAGGTGTGTAAATCTAGTCCTCTACAGGTGGGTCAGGTGTGTTAATCTACTCCTCTATAGGTGAGTCAGGTGTGTTAATCTACTCCTCTATAGGTGAGTCAGGTGTGTTAATCTAGTCCTCTACAGGTGAGTCAGGTGTGTTAATCTACTCCTCTACAGGTGAGTCAGGTGTGTTAATCTACTCCTCTACAGGTGAGTCAGGTGTGTTAATCTACTCCTCTACAGGTGAGTCAGGTGTGTTAATCTAGTCCTCAATAGGTGAGTCAGGTGTGTTAATCTAGTCCTCAATAGGTGAGTCAGGTGTGTTAATCTAGTCCTCTATAGGTGAGTCAGGTGTGTTAATCTCCTCTATAGTTGAGTTAGGTGTGTTAATCTAGTCCTCTATAGGTGAGTCAGGTGTGTTAATCTCCTCTCTAGGTGAGTCAGGTATGTTAATCTAGTCCTCTACAGGTGATTCAGGTGTGTTAATCTCCTCTATAGGTGAGTCAGGTGTGTTAATCTAGTCCTCTATACGTGAGTCAGGTGTGTTAATCTAGTCCTCTATAGGTGAGTCAGGTGTGTTAATCTAGTCCTCTATAGGTGAGTCAGGTGTGTTAATCTCCTCCTCTATAGGTGAGTCAGGTGTGTTAATCTAGTCCTCTACAGGTGAGTCAGGTATGTTAATCTCGACCTCTACAGGTGAGTCAGGTGTGTTAATCTACTCCTCTATAGGTGAGACAGGTGTGTTATTCTCTATAGGTGAGTCAGGTGTGTTAATCTAGTCCTCTACAGGTGAGTCAGGTGTGTTAATCTAGTCCTCTATAGGTGAGTCAGGTGTGTTAATCTACTCCTCTATAGGTGAGTCAGGTATGTTAATCTAGTCCTCTATAGGTGAGTCAGGTGTGTTAATCTAGTCCTCTATAGGTGAGTCAGGTGTGTTAATCTCCTCCTCTATAGGTGAGTCAGGTGTGTTAATCTAGTCCTCTATAGGTGAGTCAGGTGTGTTAATCTAGTCCTCAATAGGTGAGTCAGGTGTGTTAATCTCCTCTATAGGTGAGTTAATCTCCTCTATAGGTGAGTCAGGTGTGTTAATCTCCTCTATAGGTGAGTTAATCTCCTCTATAGGTGAGTCAGGTGTGTTAATCTCATCCTCTACAGGTGAGTCAGGTGTGTTAATCTAGTCCTCTACAGGTGAGTCAGGTGTGTTAATCTAGTCCTCTACAGGTGAGTCAGGTATGTTAATCTCCTCTATAGGTGAGTCAGGTATGTTAATCTTGTCCTCTATAGGTGAGTCAGGTGTGTTAATCTAGTCCTCTATAGGTGAGTCAGGTGTGTTAATCTCCTCCTCTATAGGTGAGTCAGGTGTGTTAATCTAGTCCTCTATAGGTGAGTCAGGTGTGTTAATCTAGTCCTCAATAGGTGAGTCAGGTGTGTTAATCTCCTCTATAGGTGAGTTAATCTCCTCTATAGGTGAGTCAGGTGTGTTAATCTCATCCTCTACAGGTGAGTCAGGTGTGTTAATCTAGTCCTCTACAGGTGAGTCAGGTGTGTTAATCTAGTCCTCTACAGGTGAGTCAGGTATGTTAATCTCCTCTATAGGTGAGTCAGGTATGTTAATCTAGTCCTCTACAGGTGATTCAGGTGTGTTAATCTCCTCTATAGGTGAGTCAGGTGTGTTAATCTCCTCCTCTATAGGTGAGTCAGGTGTGTTAATCTACTCCTCTATAGGTGAGACAGGTGTGTTGATCTCTATAGGTGAGTCAGGTGTGTAAATCTAGTCCTCTACAGGTGGGTCAGGTGTGTTAATCTACTCCTCTATAGGTGAGTCAGGTGTGTTAATCTACTCCTCTATAGGTGAGTCAGGTGTGTTAATCTAGTCCTCTACAGGTGAGTCAGGTGTGTTAATCTACTCCTCTACAGGTGAGTCAGGTGTGTTAATCTACTCCTCTACAGGTGAGTCAGGTGTGTTAATCTACTCCTCTACAGGTGAGTCAGGTGTGTTAATCTAGTCCTCAATAGGTGAGTCAGGTGTGTTAATCTAGTCCTCAATAGGTGAGTCAGGTGTGTTAATCTAGTCCTCTATAGGTGAGTCAGGTGTGTTAATCTCCTCTATAGTTGAGTTAGGTGTGTTAATCTAGTCCTCTATAGGTGAGTCAGGTGTGTTAATCTCCTCTCTAGGTGAGTCAGGTATGTTAATCTAGTCCTCTACAGGTGATTCAGGTGTGTTAATCTCCTCTATAGGTGAGTCAGGTGTGTTAATCTAGTCCTCTATACGTGAGTCAGGTGTGTTAATCTAGTCCTCTATAGGTGAGTCAGGTGTGTTAATCTAGTCCTCTATAGGTGAGTCAGGTGTGTTAATCTCCTCCTCTATAGGTGAGTCAGGTGTGTTAATCTAGTCCTCTACAGGTGAGTCAGGTATGTTAATCTCGACCTCTACAGGTGAGTCAGGTGTGTTAATCTACTCCTCTATAGGTGAGACAGGTGTGTTATTCTCTATAGGTGAGTCAGGTGTGTAAATCTAGTCCTCTACAGGTGAGTCAGGTGTGTTAATCTACTCCTCTATAGGTGAGTCAGGTGTGTTAATCTACTCCTCTATAGGTGAGTCAGGTGTGTTAATCTACTCCTCTATAGGTGAGTCAGGTGTGTTAATCTAGTCCTCTACAGGTGAGTCAGGTGTGTTAATCTACTCCTCTACAGGTGAGTCAGGTGTGTTAATCTACTCCTCTACAGGTGAGTCAGGTGTGTTAATCTACTCCTCTACAGGTGAGTCAGGTGTGTTAATCTAGTCCTCAATAGGTGAGTCAGGTGTGTTAATCTAGTCCTCAATAGGTGAGTCAGGTGTGTTAATCTAGTCCTCTATAGGTGAGTCAGGTGTGTTAATCTCATCCTCTACAGGTGAGTCAGGTGTGTAAATCTAGTCCTCTACAGGTGAGTCAGGTGTGTTAATCTAGTCCTCTACAGGTGAGTCAGGTGTGTTAATCTAGTCCTCTATAGGTGAGTCAGGTGTGTTAATCTAGTCCTCTATAGGTGAGTCAGGTGTGTTAATCTAGTCCTCTACAGGTGAGTCAGGTGTGTTAATCTAGTCCTCTATAGGTGAGTCAGGTGTGTTAATCTCCTCCTCTATAGGTGAGTCAGGTGTGTTAATCTCGTCCTCTACAGGTGAGTCAGGTGTGTTAATCAACTCCTCTATAGGTGAGACGGGTGTGTTAATCTCTATAGGTGAGTCAGGTGTGTAAATCTAGTCCTCTATAGGTGAGTCAGGTGTGTTAATCTCCTCTATAGGTGAGTCAGGTGTGTTAATCTCTATAGGTGAGTCAGGTGTGTAAATCTAGTCCTCTACAGGTGAGTCAGGTGTGTTAATCTACTCCTCTATAGGTGAGTCAGGTGTGTTAATCTAGTCCTCTATAGGTGAGTCAGGTGTGTTAATCTAGTCCTCTATAGGTGAGTCAGGTGTGTTAATCTAGTCCTCTATAGGCGAGTCAGGTGTGTTAATCTAGTCCTCTATAAGTGAGTCAGGTGTGTTAATCTAGTCCTCTACAGGCGAGTCAGGTGTGTCAATCTAGTCCTCTACAGGCGAGTCAGGTGTGTTAATCTAGTCCTCTATAGGCGAGTCAGGTGTGTTAATCTAGTCCTCTATAGTTGAGTCAGGTGTGTTAATCTCCTCTATAGGTGAGTCAGGTGTGTTAATCTCCTCCTCTATAGGTGAGTCAGGTGTGTTAATCTAGTCCTCTATAGGTGAGTCAGGTATGTTAATCTCGTCCTCCACAGGTGAGTCAGGTGTGTTAATCTACTCCTCTATAGGTGAGACAGGTGTGTAAATCTAGTCCTCCACAGGTGAGTCAGGTGTGTTAATCTAGTCCTCTATAGGTGAGTCAGGTGTGTTAATCTAGTCCTCTATAGGTGAGTCAGGTGTGTTCATCTCCTCTATCGGTAAATCAGGTGTGTTAATCTCAATAGTTGAGTCAGGTGTGTTAATCTAGTCCTCTATAGGTGAGTCAGGTGTGTTAATCTAGTCCTCTACAGGTGAGTCAGGTGTGTTAATCTAGTCCTCTACAGGTGAGTCAGGTGTGTTAATCTAGTCCTCTACAGGTGAGTCAGGTGTGTTAATCTAGTCCTCTATAGGTGAGTCAGGTGTGTTAATCTAGTCCTCTATAGGTGAGTCAGGTGTGTTAATCTAGTCCTCTACAGGTGAGTCAGGTGTGTTAATCTAGTCCTTTATAGGTGAGTCAGGTGTGTTAATATAGTCCTCTACAGGTGAGTCAGGTGTGTTAATCTAGTCCTCTACAGGTGAGTCAGGTGTGTTAATCTAGTCCTCTATAGGTGAGTCAGGTATGTTAATCTAGTCCTCTACAGGTGAGTCAGGTGTGTTAATCTAGTCCTCTACAGGTGAGTCAGGTGTGTTAATCTAGTCCTCTATAGGTGAGTCAGGTGTGTTAATCTCCTCCTCTATAGGTGAGTCAGGTGTGTTAATCTCCTACTCTATAGGTGAGTCAGGTGTGTTAATCTAGTCCTCTACAGGTGAGTCAGGTGTGTTAATCTAGTCCTCTACAGGTGAGTCAGGTGTGTTAATCGAGTCCTCTACAGGTGAGTTAGGTGTGTTAATCGAGTCCTTTATAGGTGAGTCAGGTGTGTTAATCTAGTCCTCTACAGGTGAGTCAGGTGTGTTAATCTAGTCCTCTATAGGTGAGTCAGGTGTGTTAATCTAGTCCTCTATAGGTGAGTCAGGTGTGTTAATCTAGTCCTCTACAGGTGAGTCAGGTGTGTTAATCTCCTCCTCTATAGGTGAGTCAGGTGTGTTAATCTCCTCCTCTATAGGTGAGTCAGGTGTGTTAATCTCCTCCTCTATAGGTGAGTCAGGTGTGTTAATCTCCTCCTCTATAGGTGAGTCAGGTGTGTTAATCTCCTCCTCTATAGGTGAGTCAGGTGTGTTAATCTCCTCCTCTATAGGTGAGTCAGGTATGTTAATCTAGTCCTCTATAGGTGAGTCAGGTGTGTTAATCTAGTCCTCTACAGGTGAGTCAGGTGTGTTAATCTAGTCCTCTACAGGTGAATCAGGTGTGTTAATCTAGTCCTCTACAGGTGAGTCAGGTGTGTTAATCTAGTCCTCTACAGGTGAGTCAGGTGTGTTAATCTAGTCCTCTACAGGTGAGTCAGGTGTGTAAATCTAGTCCTCTACAGGTGAGTCAGGTGTGTTAATCTAGTCCTCTACAGGCGAGTCAGGTGTGTTAATCTAGTCCTCTATAGGCGAGTCAGGTGTGTTAATCTAGTCCTCTATAGTTGAGTCAGGTGTGTTAATCTCCTCTATAGGTGAGTCAGGTGTGTTAATCTCCTCCTCTATAGGTGAGTCAGGTGTGTTAATCTAGTCCTCTATAGGTGAGTCAGGTATGTTAATCTCGTCCTCCACAGGTGAGTCAGGTGTGTTAATCTAGTCCTCTATAGGTGAGTCAGGTATGTTAATCTCGTCCTCCACAGGTGAGTCAGGTGTGTTAATCTAGTCCTCTATAGGTGAGTCAGGTGTGTTAATCTAGTCCTCTATAGGTGAGTCAGGTGTGTTCATCTCCTCTATCGGTAAATCAGGTGTGTTAATCTCAATAGTTGAGTCAGGTGTGTTAATCTAGTCCTCTATAGGTGAGTCAGGTGTGTTAATCTAGTCCTCTACAGGTGAGTCAGGTGTGTTAATCTAGTCCTCTACAGGTGAGTCAGGTGGGTTAATCTAGTCCTCTACAGGTGAGTCAGGTGTGTTAATCTAGTCCTCTATAGGTGAGTCAGGTGTGTTAATCTAGTCCTCTATAGGTGAGTCAGGTGTGTTAATCTAGTCCTCTACAGGTGAGTCAGGTGTGTTAATCTAGTCCTTTATAGGTGAGTCAGGTGTGTTAATATAGTCCTCTACAGGTGAGTCAGGTGTGTTAATCTAGTCCTCTATAGGTGAGTCAGGTATGTTAATCTAGTCCTCTACAGGTGAGTCAGGTGTGTTAATCTAGTCCTCTACAGGTGAGTCAGGTGTGTTAATCTAGTCCTCTATAGGTGAGTCAGGTGTGTTAATCTCCTCCTCTATAGGTGAGTCAGGTGTGTTAATCTCCTCCTCTATAGGTGAGTCAGGTGTGTTAATCTAGTCCTCTACAGGTGAGTCAGGTGTGTTAATCTAGTCCTCTACAGGTGAGTCAGGTGTGTTAATCGAGTCCTCTACAGGTGAGTCAGGTGTGTTAATCGAGTCCTTTATAGGTGAGTCAGGTGTGTTAATCTAGTCCTCTACAGGTGAGTCAGGTGTGTTAATCTAGTCCTCTATAGGTGAGTCAGGTGTGTTAATCTAGTCCTCTATAGGTGAGTCAGGTGTGTTAATCTAGTCCTCTACAGGTGAGTCAGGTGTGTTAATCTCCTCCTCTATAGGTGAGTCAGGTGTGTTAATCTCCTCCTCTATAGGTGAGTCAGGTGTGTTAATCTCCTCCTCTATAGGTGAGTCAGGTGTGTTAATCTCCTCCTCTATAGGTGAGTCAGGTGTGTTAATCTCCTCCTCTATAGGTGAGTCAGGTGTGTTAATCTCCTCCTCTATAGGTGAGTCAGGTATGTTAATCTAGTCCTCTATAGGTGAGTCAGGTGTGTTAATCTAGTCCTCTACAGGTGAGTCAGGTGTGTTAATCTAGTCCTCTACAGGTGAATCAGGTGTGTTAATCTAGTCCTCTACAGGTGAGTCAGGTGTGTTAATCTAGTCCTCTACAGGTGAGTCAGGTGTGTTAATCTAGTCCTCTACAGGTGAGTCAGGTGTGTTAATCTAGTCCTCTACAGGTGAGTCAGGTGTGTTAATCTACTCCTCTACAGGTGAGTCAGGTGTGTTAATCTAGTCCTCTATAGGTGAGTCAGGTGTGTTAATCTAGTCCTCTATAGGTGAGTCAGGTGTGTTAATCTAGTCCTCTACAGGTGAGTCAGGTGTGTTAATCTCCTCCTCTATAGGTGAGTCAGGTGTGTTAATCTCCTCCTCTATAGGTGAGTCAGGTGTGTTAATCTCCTCCTCTATAGGTGAGTCAGGTGTGTTAATCTCCTCCTCTATAGGTGAGTCAGGTGTGTTAATCTCCTCCTCTATAGGTGAGTCAGGTGTGTTAATCTCCTCCTCTATAGGTGAGTCAGGTATGTTAATCTAGTCCTCTATAGGTGAGTCAGGTGTGTTAATCTAGTCCTCTACAGGTGAGTCAGGTGTGTTAATCTAGTCCTCTACAGGTGAATCAGGTGTGTTAATCTAGTCCTCTACAGGTGAGTCAGGTGTGTTAATCTAGTCCTCTACAGGTGAGTCAGGTGTGTTAATCTAGTCCTCTACAGGTGAGTCAGGTGTGTTAATCTACTCCTCTACAGGTGAGTCAGGTGTGTTAATCTACTCCTCTACAGGTGAGTCAGGTGTGTTAATCTAGTCCTCTACAGGTGAGTCAGGTGTGTTAATCTAGTCCTCTACAGGTGAGTCAGGTGTGTTAATCTAGTCCTCTACAGGTGAGTCAGGTGTGTTAATCTAGTCCTCTACAGGTGAGTCAGGTGTGTTAATCTAGTCCTCTACAGGTGAGTCAGGTGTGTTAATCTACTCCTCTACAGGTGAGTCAGGTGTGTTAATCTAGTCCTCTACAGGTGAATCAGGTGTGTTAATCTACTCCTCTACAGGTGAGTCAGGTGTGTTAATCTCCTCCTCTATAGGTGAGTCAGGTGTGTTAATCTCCTCCTCTATAGGTGAGTCAGGTGTGTTAATCTAGTCCTCTATAGGTGAGTCAGGTGTGTTAATCTAGTCCTCTACAGGTGAGTCAGGTGTGTTAATCTAGTCCTCTACAGGTGAATCAGGTGTGTTAATCTAGTCCTCTACAGGTGAGTCAGGTGTGTTAATCTAGTCCTCTACAGGTGAGTCAGGTGTGTTAATCTACTCCTCTACAGGTGAGTCAGGTGTGTTAATCTAGTCCTCTACAGGTGAGTCAGGTGTGTTAATCTAGTCCTCAATAGGTGAGTCAGGTGTGTTAATCTAGTCCTCTACAGGTGAATCAGGTGTGTTAATCTACTCCTCTACAGGTGAGTCAGGTGTGTTAATCTAGTCCTCTACAGGTGAGTCAGGTGTGTTAATCTACTCCTCTACAGGTGAGTCAGGTGTGTTAATCTAGTCCTCTACAGGTGAATCAGGTGTGTTAATCTAGTCCTCTACAGGTGAATCAGGTGTGTTAATCTAGTCCTCTACAGGTGAATCAGGTGTGTTAATCTACTCCTCTACAGGTGAATCAGGTGTGTTAATCTAGTCCTCTATAGGTGAGTCAGGTGTGTTAATCTAGTCCTCTATAGGTGAGTCAGGTGTGTTAATCTACTCCTCTACAGGTGAGTCAGGTGTGTTAATCTACTCCTCTACAGGTGAGTCAGGTGTGTTAATCTAGTCCTCTACAGGTGAGTCAGGTGTGTTAATCTAGTCCTCTACAGGTGAGTCAGGTGTGTTAATCTAGTCCTCTACAGGTGAGTCAGGTGTGTTAATCTACTCCTCTACAGGTGAGTCAGGTGTGTTAATCTAGTCCTCTACAGGTGAGTCAGGTGCTATAGAGTGTTCCTGTGCGATGGCAGCTAACTCCTTTAAGAACTCTGCATATAGAACCGTAGCGAAGACTCTGTTCCTGTCCTGCGGAGGAATCTTAGGACAGGGGGGAACGTTCTGAGTTATCTGCTGTGTTCCATTGGGTAGAACACTCTTCCTGTTATCACTATGGCTGTCCTGGAGGAGCTCTGAGAGAGGGACAGCGGGGAGAGGGACAGCGGGGAGAGGGACAGCGGGGAGAGGGACAGCGGGGAGAGGGACAGCGGGGAGAGGGACAGCGGGAGAGAAAAGGAGAAGAAAGAGAGACGGAGGGTCAGAGTGTTGGATGGAGGGATGATTGATGGATGATGGGTGGATGATGAATGGATGGATGATGAATGGATGGATGAATGATAGATGATTGATGGATGATGGTGGATGAATGGATGGATGATGAATGGATGGATGAATGATAGATGATTGATGGATGATGGGTGGATGATGAATGGATGGATGATGAATGGATGGATGAATGATAGATGATTGATGGATGATGGGTGGATGATGAATGGATGGATGATGAATGGATGGATGAATGATAGATGATTGATGGATGATGGGTGGATGATGAATGGATGGATGAATGATAGATGATGGATGGATTTATGGTGGATGGATGGATGGATGGATGGATGGATGGATGATGGGTGGATGGATGGATGGATGATGGATGGTGGATGGATGGATGATGGATGGATGGATGATGGATGGATGGATGGATGGATGATGGATGGATGGATGGATGATGGATGGTGGATGGATGATGGATGGGTGGATGGATGGATGGATGATGGATGGTGGATGGATGGATGATGGATGGTGGATGGATGATGGATGGATGATGGATGGATGGATGATGGATGGATGATGGGTGGATGGATCCTAACCTCTGAGTTTCAGTGCTTGGTCTCTAGCCAGTAGGTATCTCCATGCATCTCTGACTGTAGCAGGAAAATCCGCCTGGTCCACTGCATACTGCTCTATCTGGACACGCACTGAGACCAGCACCTACACACACACACACACACACACACACACACACACACACACACCTACATTAGATGCAATTTAACACACAAAATGACACACACACCCCCCCCTCTGGTCCTACCTGGTATAGTGTGCGTACGTTGGGCTGTGGGTCAGCGTGCGTGTTCAGCAGGAAAGCTCGCAGGAGAGGCTGGGGGTATTTGGCGAGCTGAGACAGGATGCCTGTAACCAGCAGGTTGACTGGAATAGGGTTCTCAAACAGGTTCTCCAACCGAGACAGCAGAACACTAATGAACGGGCCTGTGGAACCACACGACACAGCGCTATAAACGAGACATTGACAGGAGAACAGCGGAACTCATTGATTCAAACTTAGAACCTTCAACAAGCTAGCAGCACTAGAACCCTCGTTATTTTAGAACCCTCATCATTCTACAACCCTCATTATTTTAGAACCCTCAACATTCTACAATTCTAGTTATTTTAGAACCCTCAACATTCTACAACTCATTATTTTAGAACCCTCATCATTCTACAACTCTCGTTATTTTAGAACCCTCAACATTCTACAACCCTCGTTATTTTAGAACCCTCAACATTCTACAACCCTCGTTATTTTAGAACCCTCAACATTCTACAACTCATTATTTTAGAACCCTCAACATTCTACAACTCATTATTTTAGAACCCTCAACATTCTACAACTCATTATTTTAGAACCCTCAACATTCCACATAAAGTTTGCACACAGGAATGACAGTTCTCAATGTCTCACCAGTGAAGGGAATCCCATGTTTTCTGTCTTGGCTGTTCCTCGTCAGTTCTGGACTGTTCTCCGGTTCCAGATCGGCATCGTTCGGTTCCGGTGAGTCTGTAGAGAACACACTAAAGTCCAACTCCTCCTCCTCCTCCTCCTCCTCTCCCTGGGCCAGAGCCAACACGCGCTTCCTGAACTCTGCGATGTCATCGGTGACGTCATCAGGCTCCGCCCCCAGCGAGCGCATGAGCTCCCGATACTGGGACAGGAAGTTGTCACCCGCCGCCGAGGCATCGGTCTGCTGTTTCTCCTCGACTCCAGGGACAAGGCGTGTGTGATTCTCTGAGGTGGTTCTCTCCTGACGTTCTGCTGTGGTCAGGTCATCGACCTCCTCGTTGACTGTGCGGTCCTCACAGCTCAGACCGTTACTGAGTAGTTGTGGTTGTGATCGCTTCTCCTCTCTCACCCTCTCTTCCTCTCTCACCCTCTCTTCCTCTCTCACTCCCTCTTCCTCTCTCACTCCCTCTTCCTCTCTCACTCCCTCTTCCTCTCTCACCCCCTCTTCCTCTCTCACTCCCTCTTCCTCTCTCACCCCCTCTTCCTCTCTCACTCCCTCTTCCTCTCTCACTCCCTCTTCCTCTCTCACTCCCTCTTCCTCTCTCATCCTCTCTTCCTCTCTCACTCCCTCTTCCTCTCTCACCCTCTCTTCCTCTCTCACTCCCTCTTCCTCTCTCACTCCCTCTTCCTCTCTCACTCCCTCTTCCTCTCTCACTCCCTCTTCCTCTCTCACTCCCTCTTCCTCTCTCACTCCCTCTTCCTCTCTCACTCCCTCTTCCTCTCTCACTCCCTCTTCCTCTCTCACCCTCTCTTCCTCTCTCACTCCCTCTTCCTCTCTCACCCCCTCTTCCTCTCTCACTCCCTCTTCCTCTCTCACTCCCTCTTCCTCTCTCACTCCCTCTTCCTCTCTCACTCCCTCTTCCTCTCTCACTCCCTCTTCCTCTCTCACTCCCTCTTCCTCTCTCACTCCCTCTTCCTCTCTCACCCTCTCTTCCTCTCTCACCCCCTCTTCCTCTCTCACCCCCTCTTCCTCTCTCACCCCCTCTTCCTCTCGTCGACCTGTTCCATGTCTGTGAACAGGTGCGGTTGAGGTTGTGCTCCCGACAAGCGGTTTCCTGGTCTGTGGAGCGGTCCTGCGGCTCGGTTTGTATTCCGCCGCGTGGCTACGAGCGGCGTCTCTCCGCGCTACGAGGTTATAGACCAATACGTCGTCCTGAAAGTCGGACTCTTCTACGTAGGAGCCTTGGATCAACATTACGGCCGAACGTCTCATTTCCTGGATATGCTGAGGGGTTTCGATATGTACAGGGGGGGCGCTATCATCCCACTCGTAACTATCATCCCACTCCAAATCTACCACACTCCCCCTCCCTCCCCCGTCCCCTCTGTCTCCCCCTCTGTGTTGGTTTCCCATGGTTACAGGGGGGGAAGGGAGGGGAGGGCTGGGAGATGAAGTCCAGGTAAAAGTTTGATCCGTTTTCTCTTGCTCTCTCTCTCCTTCCCCGTCTTCCTCCTCCTCTCTCTCTCCTTCCCCGTCTTCCTCCTCCCGAGGTGCAGGGTTCTCCCCGTCGTAGGGACCAGACCAGACCAGACAGGCCTGGAGCGATGCGGCGATCCCAACTCGAGCATCCCAGAGGTATTGGAGATAATTAGCATTCATCAGAAGGTCTGTCCTGTACATCGTGGAGTAACCAACACTGTCACTCTCTGACATGGGAGCGTCTGAGGAGGAAAAGAGAAGAAGGACCGGCTGTTTAGGGCTCTGTGTCGGCCCGGCTGTGTAGGGCCCTGTGTCGGCCCGGCTGTGTAGGGCTCTGTGTCGGCCCGGCTGTGTAGGGCTCTGTGTCGGCCCGGCTGTGTAGGGCTCTGTGTCGGCCCGGCTGTGTAGGGCTCTGTGTCGGCCCGGCTGTGTAGGGCTCTGTGTCGGCCCGGCTGTGTAGGGCTCTGTGTCGGCCCGGCTGTGTAGGGCTCTGTGTCGGCCCGGCTGTGTAGGGCTCTGTGTCGGCCCGGCTGTGTAGGGCTCTGTGTCGGCCCGGCTGTGTAGGGCCCTGTGTCGGCCCGGCTGTGTAGGGCCCTGTGTCGGCCCGGCTGTGTAGGGCTCTGTGTCTGCCCGGCTGTGTAGGGCTCTGTGTCGGCCCGGCTGTGTAGGGCTCTGTGTCGGCCCGGCTGTGTAGGGCTCTGTGTCGGCCCGGCTGTGTAGGGCTCTGTGTCGGCCCGGCTGTTTAGGGCTCTGTGTCGGCCCGGCTGTTTAGGGCTCTGTGTCGGCCCGGCTGTGTAGGGCTCTGTGTCGGCCCGGCTGTGTAGGGCTCTGTGTCGGCCCGGCTGTTTAGGGCTCTGTGTCGGCCCGGCTGTGTAGGGCTCTGTGTCGGCCCGGCTGTGTAGGGCTCTGTGTCGGCCCGGCTGTGTAGGGCTCTGTGTCGGCCCGGCTGTTTAGGGCTCTGTGTCGGCCCGGCTGTGTAGGGCTCTGTGTCGGCCCGGCTGTGTAGGGCTCTGTGTCGGCCCGGCTGTGTAGGGCTCTGTGTCGGCCCGGCTGTGTAGGGCTCTGTGTCGGCCCGGCTGTGTAGGGCTCTGTGTCGGCCCGGCTGTGTAGGGCTCTGTGTCGGCCCGGCTGTGTAGGGCTCTGTGTCGGCCCGGCTGTGTAGGGCTCTGTGTCGGCCCGGCTGTGTAGGGCTCTGTGTCGGCCCGGCTGTGTAGGGCTCTGTGTCGGCCCGGCTGTTTAGGGCTCTGTGTCGGCCCGGCTGTGTAGGGCTCTGTGTCGGCCCGGCTGTGTAGGGCTCTGTGTCGGCCCGGCTGTGTAGGGCCCTGTGTCGGCCCGGCTGTGTAGTGAAGGTGTTTTTTTTGTATCTATGTAGCTGTGATTTGTGCGTCTGTGTGAGTGTTCAGTGTGTGTGTGTGTGTGTGTGTGTTCTCACCTGTCCCCGTGGCCCAGTGGGTGTGTTGGGTATGAGTGTGTGCGGCTCCGAGGCGCAGGGGGCACCAGGAGGGAGTGAGGAAGAGGAATTTAACAGCTGATGAAGAGAAGACCTCTCTGTCCTTCAGAGAGCGACGTTCTCTCACACACAGGTGTGTACACGGGATCAGATACCTGCAGAGAGAGAGAGGGGAGAAAAACACAGGTGTGTATATGGGATCAGATACCTGCAGAGAGAGAGAGGGGAGAAAAACACAGGTGTGTACACGGGATCAGATACCTGCAGAGAGAGAGAGGAGAGAAACACACAGGTGTGTACACGGGATCAGATACCTGCAGAGAGAGAGAGAGAGGGGAGAAACACACAGGTGTGTACACGGGATCAGATACCTGCAGAGAGAGAGAGGAGAAACACACAGGTGTGTACACGGGATCAGATACCTGCAGAGAGAGAGAGGAGAGAAACACACAGGTGTGTACACGGGATCAGATACCTGCAGAGAGAGAGAGGAGAGAAACACACAGGTGTGTATATGGGATCAGATACCTGCAGAGAGAGAGAGAGAGAGAAACACACAGGTGTGTATATGGGATCAGATACCTGCAGAGAGAGAGAGGAGAAAAACACAGGTGTGTATACGGGATCAGATACCTGCAGAGAGAGAGAGGAGAAAAACACACAGGTGTGTATATGGGATCAGATACCTGCAGAGAGAGAGAGGAGAAAAACACAGGTGTGTATACGGGATCAGATACCTGCAGAGAGAGAGAGAGGAGAAACACACAGGTGTGTACACGGGATCAGATACCTGCAGAGAGAGAGGGGAGAAAAACACAGGTGTGTACACGGGATCAGATACCTGCAGAGAGAGAGAGGAGAAACACACAGGTGTGTATACGGGATCAGATACCTGCAGAGAGAGAGAGAGAGAGGAGAAACACACAGGTGTGTATACGGGATCAGATACCTGCAGAGAGAGAGAGGAGAAAAACACAGGTGTGTATACGGGATCAGATACCTGCAGAGAGAGAGAGAGAGGAGAAAAACACAGGTGTGTATACGGGATCAGATACCTGCAGAGAGAGAGAGAGAGAGAGAGAGAGAGAAACACACAGGTGTGTACACGGGATCAGATACCTGCAGAGAGAGAGAGAGAGAAACACACAGGTGTGTACACGGGATCAGATACCTGCAGAGAGAGAGAGGAGAAAAACACAGGTGTGTATACGGGATCAGATACCTGCAGAGAGAGGGGAGAAACACACAGGTGTGTATACGGGATCAGATACCTGCAGAGAGAGAGAGAGAGGAGAAACACACAGGTGTGTATACGGGATCAGATACCTGCAGAGAGAGAGAGAGAGAGAAACACACAGGTGTGTACACGGGATCAGATACCTGCAGAGAGAGAGAGGGGAGAAACACACAGGTGTGTATACGGGATCAGATACCTGCAGAGAGAGAGAGAGAGGAGAAAAACACACAGGTGTGTATACGGGATCAGATACCTGCAGAGAGAGAGAGAGAGAGCAGAAAAACACAGGTGTGTACACGGGATCAGATACCTGCAGAGAGAGAGGGGAGAAAAACACAGGTGTGTACACGGGATCAGATACCTGCAGAGAGAGAGAGGAGAAAAACACAGGTGTGTATACGGGATCAGATACCTGCAGAGAGAGAGAGAGGAGAAACATACAGGTGTGTATACGGGATCAGATACCTGCAGAGAGAGAGAGAGAGCAGAAAAACACAGGTGTGTACACGGGATCAGATACCTGCAGAGAGAGAGGGGAGAAAAACACAGGTGTGTATACGGGATCAGATACCTGCAGAGAGAGAGAGAGAGAGAGAAAAACACACAGGTGTGTATATGGGATCAGATACCTGCAGAGAGAGAGAGAGAGAGAAACACACAGGTGTGTATACGCAGACATACGCCTTCACGTCAGAGGAGGCTGGTGGGAGGAGGTATAAGAGGCTCATTGTAATGTCTGGAATGGAACATGTACACACACACACACACACACACACACACACACACTGAACACACACACACACACCTTCCTACCTGAGTATGAGCTGAAGCATGACGTCTTCACAGAACAGACCAATGAGCGTTCGGAACAGAGCCAGAGACACTGTACCTAACTATAACACACACAGGGGTCAAAGGTCAAAACACATTACCTTTTAGTTATAAACAGCAAGAGAACAGAGTCCTGTCTGTCTGTCTGTCTGTCTGTCTGTCTGTCTGTCTGTCTGTCTGTCTGTCTGTCTGTCTGTCTGTCTGTCTGTCTGTCTGTCTGTCTGTCTGTCTGTCTGTCTGTCTGTCTGTCTGTCTGTCTGTCTGTCTGTCTGTCTGTCTTACCTGGAAGGGTGTGTTAACTCTGGAAGGGTGTGTGTTACCTGGAAGGGTGTGTGTTACCTGGAAAGGTGTGTGTTACCTGGAAAGGTGTGTTACCTGGAAGGGGGTGTTAACTCTGGAAGGGTGTGTTAACTCTGGAAGGGTGTGTTAACTCTGGAAGGGTGTGTTACCTCTGGAAGGGTGTGTTAACTCTGGAAGGGTATGTTACCTGGAAGGGTGTGTTACCTGGAAGGGTGTGTGTTACCTGGAAGGGTGTGTGTTACCTGGAAGGGTGTGTGTTACCTGGAAGGGTGTGTGTTACCTGGAAGGGTGTGTGTTACCTAGGAAGGGTGTGTGTTACCTAGGAAGGGGGGGGGTGTTACCTGGAAGGGGGGGGGGGGTGTTACCTGGAAGGGGGGGTGTTACCTGGAAGGGGGTGTGTTACCTGGAAGGGGGTGTGTTACCTGAAAGGGGGTGTGTTACCTGAAAGGGGGTGTGTTACCTGAAAGGGGGTGTGTTACCTGGAAAGGTGTGTGTTACCAGGAAGGGTGTGTGTTACCTGGAAGGGGGTGTGTTACCTGGAAGGGGGTGTGTTACCTGGAAAGGTGTGTGTTACCTGGAAGGGTGTGTGTTACCTGGAAGGGGGTGTGTTACCTGGAAGGGGGTGTGTTACCTGGAAGGGGGTGTGTTACCTGGAAAGGTGTGTGTTACCTGGAAGGGTGTGTGTTACCTGGAAGCGTGTGTGTTACCTGGAAGCGTGTGTGTTACCTGGAAGGGGGTGTGTTACCTGGAAGGGGGTGTGTTACCTGGAAGGGGGTGTGTTACCTGGAAGGGGGTGTGTTACCTGGAAGGGTGTGTGTTACCTGGAAGGGGGTGTGTTACCTGGAAGGGGGTGTGTTACCTGGAAAGGTGTATGTTACCTGGAAAGGTGTGTTACCTGGAAGGGGGTGTGTTACCTGGAAGGGGGTGTTAACTCTGGACACCAGTGTGTCTAGAAGCTGGACGTTGTCGTGTGTGTGTAGCAGTATGAAGGAGAGGAAGGTCTGGAGGAGGTTGGGCTCTGACACCGAGCGGAGGAAGAGGTCCAGGTACGCTGTAGTGGTCATCACCTCTTCTAGTGTACACTACACACAGCCAATCAGAGAACAGAGATATAGACACACAGCAGCCAATCAGAGAACAGAGATATAGACACACAGCAGCCAATCAGAGAACAGAGATATAGACACACACACACACACAGCAGCCAATCAGAGAACAGAGATATATAGACACACACACACACAGCAGCCAATCAGATAACAGAGATAGACACACACACACACACACACACACACACACAGCAGCCAATCAGAGAACAGAGATATATAGACACACACACACAGCAGCCAATCAGAGAACAGAGATATAGACACACACAATTTATTTCCGGAGAAATTAGGAAATTCATTGACCAATCAGAAATGATTGACAAAGGACTTGAGGAAGAGAAATGAAATACTGTAACCAATTAGCATTAAGTAGACAGAACTACAGGAAGCTTGAAGACCAATGAGCATTGTTGAAACAGGACTACAGGGAGTAGGGTGACCAATCAGCAGTAGTGTTAATGACCTTGTGCAGAGCTGGCGCCAGTACAGGAACCAGGAAGCCGTTGTAGATATATCTCAGCAACTGACCTCTGATGGAGGGATGGCCAGCCTGGAGGGAGAGATGGGGAGATGGGGGAGGGAGAGATGGGGAGATGGGGGAGGGAGAGATGGGGAGATGGGGGAGGGAGAGATGGGGAGATGGGGAGATGGGGAGGGGGAGATGGGAGGGAGGGAGAGATGGGGAGATGGGGGAGGGAGAGATGGGGAGATGGGGGAGGGAGAGATGGGGAGATGGGGGAGGGAGAGATGGGGAGATGGGGGAGGGAGAGATGGGGAGATGGGGGAGGGAGAGATGGGAGGGAGGGAGGGAGAGATGGGGAGATGGGAGAGATGGGGAGATGGGGAGGGAGAGATGGGGAGATGGGGGAGGGAGAGATGGGGAGATGGGGGAGGGAGAGATGGGGAGATGGGGGAGGGAGAGATGGGGAGATGGGAGGGAGAGATGGGGAGATGGGGAGGGGGAGATGGGAGGGAGGGAGAGATGGGAGGGAGGGAGAGATGAGGGGGAGAAAGAGAGGGGAGGTAAGGGGAGGGGAGGGAGAGATGGGGAAGGGGGGAGAGATGGGGTGAGATGGGGAGGGAGGGGGAGAAAGATAAGGGAGGTGAGGGAGAGAAAGAGGGGAGGGAGAGAGAGAGAGAGATGGGGGGAGGGGAGGGAGAGAGAGAGATGGGGGAGGAGAGGGAGAGAGAGAGATGGGGGAGGAGAGATGGGGGAGGAGAGATGGGGGGGAGATGGGGAGGGGAGGGAGAGAGATGGGGAGAGAGAAGGGGGAGGAGAGATGGGGGAGAGAGAGGTGGGGGGAGGAAAGATGGGGGAGGGGGAGATGGGGAGGGAGGGGG
>NC_059448.1:2598997-2661497 GCF_905237065.1 Salmo salar
CTCTCCTCTATCTCCCCCTTCTGTCACTCTGTATCCCCAATCTCCTCTCTCCTCTATATCCCCCTTCTGTCACTCTGTATCCCCAATCTCCTCTCTATCTCCCCTTTCTGTCACTCCATGTCCCCAATCTCCTCTCTTCTCTATCTCCCCTTTCTGTCACTCCGTGTCCCCAATCTCCTCTCTATCTCCCCTTTCTGTCACCCCGTGTCCCCAATCTCCTCTCTTCTTTATCTCCCCCTTCTGTCACCCCGTAGCCCCAATCTCCTCTCTCTCTCGCTCCCTCTCCATTGTAATCATATTAAGGCCTATTACATAAGGAGTAATGAGCTCAGCCTTTACCTCTCACTCGCTGCGGAGAGGGGGAGGAGAGGGGGGAGAGGGAGAGGGAGAGGGGAGGAGAGGAGAGGGGGAGGAGAGGGGAGAGGGGAGGAGAGGGGGGAGGGAGAGGACGGGGGAGGAGAGGGGGGAGGGAGAGGACAGGGGGAGGAGAGGGGGGAGAGGGGGGAGGGAGGGGGAGAGGGAGAGGAGAGGGGGAGGAGAGGGGGGAGAGGGAGAGGAGAGGGGGGAGGGAGAGGACAGGGGAGGAGAGGGGGGAGAGGGGGAGGAGAGGGGAGGGAGAGGACAGGGGGAGGAGAGGGGGGAGAGGGGGAGGAGAGGGGGGAGGGAGAGGACAGGGGGAGGGAGAGGACAGGGGGAGGAGAGGGAGAGGAGAGGGGGAGAGGGGGAGAAGAGGGGAGAGAGGCGATAAAGATGAGTGACTACAAACTATGCGACAAACACCCAGCAGTAGAGCCACGGTAGCAACGGTAACTGCGGTAGCTACGGTAACTGCGGTAACTGCGGTAACTACGGTAGCTACGGTAACTGCGGTAACTACGGTAGCTACGGTAACTGCGGTAACAACGGTAGCTGCGGTAACTGCGGTAACCGGCTCACAGGACAGAAGTACGTGTTGTCTGTGATGTGTGTAGCGACTCTGGGGTTGAAGGTCGACAGCTGCATGATGAGCAGCAGAGCTTCCCGGGCCTGCTGTCCTACGTTGCCTTCCTGATGGGTGAAGGGGATCAGCAGGGAGAAGAGCAGGAAGTTGGCTGCCCCCTGGTCCTCACTGGTGTGGAAGAATAACTCTGAGGAAGAAGAGGAGGAAGAAGAAATAAGAAAAGCACTTTATTGTCCATTTATCTTGAAGATAACAGATCCAGAACCCACCTAACACTGAGGGGTCCTTAGCCAGCGCGCAACACAGCTGGTTGAGCAGGAGGACCAACTCTGCTTCCACTGACCCTCCTCCTCTTCCTCCGTTCCCAGCTCCAGCACAGGAGGACAACAACATCATTAAGGGTCGTAGAACAGGTTTGTGGTGCAGTAGAGGCTGTCTGGCCTGAGATAGTAACATCTGGTACATCCTCAACTGTTCCAGAGAGATGGGGGAGAGAGAGAGAGAGAGAGAGAGAGAGAGAGAGAGAGGGGATAAGTTATCAATTACTAATTATTATCAATTAGTGAATAATATCCCTTCTTTCTAGAGTGTTTTTCCTAGCCTCTTCGTTGCTTTTTTTGGGGGGGGGGGGGGGTTAAGCTGTGCATCTGTAAAGTACTTTTGTGACAACTGTTGATGTAAATATAACCTTATGAAATAAATGTGATTGATTGAATTGATATAAAGAAAAATCACTTGTTCCAGTTTCATATCATCAGTGAAGTGTCGTCTCAGACTCCAGAGGAACAGCCTCTCCATCACGCCTTCTCCGACAACGAACTCTAGGATGGTCCCCATCGCTCCGCCTTGGCCCGGCTCCTAAGGCCAGCAAATCAACACTTTACTTTTGTCATTTAATTATCACAACTTTTGTTTTATCTTGTTCACTTTTGTATCTTAACTGGAATGTTTTAATGTCTATTTATCCGTGTATCCGTGTATCCGTGTATCTACAGTATGACTGCTATGTAGGTAGTATGGAGAGGAGGAGGAGGAGGGGGGGGAGCACAGAAATATCTCACATAGAATGGATCTACTGCTTATCAGATTGGCTTTCGATGAGAATGACGGATGTATAAATCGCATTTCTGAACTTTCCTCCTCCATCAGCAGGAACAGCATGTGTTCTACGTAGTTCTGTACCGCGCTGGCCTCGTCGCCTGGGATAGGGCCGAGACGAAGGCAGCCACCGCTATGGACTGGATCATGTTTCTCCAAGATCTTCACCACCTGAGGGAGTTGAGACGGGGGAGTGGGGAGGGAAGGAGAGAGGAGAGAGGGAGGGAGAAAGGGGAAGGGAGAGAGAGAGAGGTTGGGGGGAGGGGAGAGAGGAGAGAGGAAAGAAGGAGGGGGAGAGGAGAGTGGGAGGGAGGAGAGAGAGAAAGGGAGAGAGAGGTAGGGGAGGGGGGAGAGAGGAAAGAGGGAGAGAGAGGTAGGGGAGGGGGGAGAGAGGAGAGTGGGAGGGAGGGAGGAGAGAGAGAGAGAGGGAGGGAGGAGAGAGAGAGAGAGGGAGGGGAAGGGAGAGGGAGGGGGGAGGAGAGAGAGAGGGGGGAGAGAGAGAGAGTTGTACTGAACAGATTGTTCTGGAAGTATTCTCAGAGTGATTATTAGGTTGTGTATACATGATTAGTGCTTTCCCCCACAATTCAATTCAAATGTGTTTTCTAAACATACAGGAGGACAGGTTTCTGCTGCTGGTCCGTTTGTGAGACAGACAGGCATGCTGCCTCTAACTGGGGAGGGAAACAGGCATGCTGCATCTAACTGGGGAGGGAAACAGGCATGCTGCATCTAACTGGGGAGAGAAACAGGCATGCTGCCTCTAACTGGGGAGAGAAACAGGCATGCTGCCTCTAACTGGGGAGAGAAACAGGCATGCTGCCTCTAACTGGGGAGGGAAACAGGCATGCTGCCTCTAACTGGGGAGAGAAACAGGCATGCTGCCTCTAACTGGGGAGAGAAACAGGCATGCTGCCTCTAACTGGGGAGAGAAACAGGCATGCTGCCTCTAACTGGGGAGAGAAACAGGCATGCTGCCTCTAACTGGGGAGAGAAACAGGCATGCTGCCTCTAACTGGGGAGGGAAACAGGCATGCTGCATCTAACTGGGGAGAGAAACAGGCATGCTGCATCTAACTGGGGAGGGAAACAGGCATGCTGCCTCTGACTGGGGAGAGAAACAGGCATGCTGCCTCTAACTGGGGAGAGGAACAGGCATGCTGCCTCTAACTGGGGAGAGAAACAGGCATGCTGCCTCTAACTGGGGAGAGAAACAGGCATGCTGCCTCTAACTGGGGAGAGAAACAAGCATACTTGAGCCTACTGCCTGAGGTTCAGAGAAACAGCCCTTAAATCAGGTGTTTTAAGATGTACAACACTAACAGAGTTATCTTTAAACTTTCCAAAATGTGGTTATGAATTGACCATGTTAAATGTGACTACTTCTTAGTTTGTTACAAGCGATCTTTCAGAGTTAAGGGATTGTTAAGAAGAGAGAGAAGACAGATGAGCTATCGCACTTTTATACTTACAAGCTTTGGCCCCGGTCCTCATCCTCTGAGGATCGGGGCCAAATCACATCCTCTGAGGATCGGGGCCAAATCACATCCTCTGGTACCGGGGCCAAACGATCGGGGCCAAACCACATCCTCTGAGGATCGGGGCCAAACCACATCCTCTGAGGATCGGGGCCAAACCACATCCTCTGGTACCGGGGCCAAACCACATCCTCTGAGGATCGGGGACAAACCACATCCTCTGAGGATCGGGGCCAAACCACATCCTCTGAGATCGGGACCACCCTGAATTGGGCCAAACCAAATCCTCTGAGGATCGGGGCCAAACCACATCCTCTGAGGATCGGGGCCAAACCACATCCTCTGAGGATCGGGGCCAAACCACATCCTCTGAGGATCGGGGCCAAACCACATCCTCTGAGGATCGGGGCCAAACCACATCCGGGGCCAAACCACATCCTCTGAGGATCTGGGACAAACCACATCCTCTGAGGATCGGGGACAAACCACATCCTCTGAGGATCGGGGCACAAGTAGTACTATGTGATGTAAATCCACAGAAAGTCAGTATCTATTGTGGGAGCTACATTTTCAAAACCATCCAATTCATCCTGGTATATTATTGAGCGGGTCCTCCCACTAGTCATGAGCCTGAAAGGGTACACTCAAAATGTCTGCCAGTCCACCCATTATGATCTCATTGACTTGATGTCATTGACTATTCATTCTATTTCTCTGAGACAGGCAGGTAGACAGACAGACAGGCAGGTAGACAGACAGACAGGCAGGTAGACAGACAGGCAGGTAGACAGACAGGCAGGTAGACAGACAGGCAGGTAGACAGACAGACAGGCAGGTAGACAGACAGACAGGCAGGTAGACAGACAGGCAGGTAGACAGACAGGCAGGTAGACAGACAGACAGGCAGGTAGACAGACAGGCAGGTAGACAGACAGGCAGGTAGACAGACAGACAGGCAGGCAGGTACACAGACAGGCAGGTAGACAGACAGACAGGCAGGTAGACAGACAGACAGGCAGGTAGACAGACAGGCAGGTAGACAGACAGGCAGGTAGACAGACAGGCGGGTACACAGACAGACAGGCAGGTAGACAGACAGGCAGGTAGACAGACAGGCAGGTAGACAGACAGGCAGGTACACGGACAGGCAGGTACACAGACAGCAGGCAGGTACACAGACAGACAGACAGGCAGGTACACAGACAGACAGGCAGGTACACAGGCAGGTAGACAGACAGGCAGGTAGACAGGCAGGTAGGCAGACAGACAGGCAGGTAGACAGGTAGACAGGCAGGCAGACAGACTGACAGGCGTGTACAGTACAGACAGAAAAGTGCGTACAGGCAGGTATGTACAGACAGACAGGTAGACAGTAAGACAGACAGTTGTTGTCTACCTGTGCCCAGTGGTTTCTGAAGACGATCATGCAGGTTTCTGGATCCACCCCTTTCAGGGACAGTGACTTCTTCCTGTTTCCGTTAGCAACCACAGAGGCCATCATGTTGACTGCAGGACAGGTTGGGCTAAACCATGTCTCGATGTGGAGTAGGGGAGGTGCTCCTCAGTCTCACCCCCAGAATCAGCAACTTCTCTGGTGCAGGTTGGCACATGGGGGGCCTGAGAATAGGAGAGAGAATCAGCAGCAGAAAAAAAACACAAAAGCATTTATGACATTGATATTTACATTTTAGCAGACGCTCTTATCCAGAGCGACTTACAGTAAGTAGTGAATGCATACATTTCACACTTTATTTTTTCTTTCTCCGTACTGGTCTCCCGTGGGAATCGAACCCACAACCCTGGCGTTGCAAACACCATGCTCTACCAACTGAGCCACACATTTATTGGGATAAATAAGTAAGAAAATGTTACTGTTTATCCAGGGATAAATAAAATAAAAAACACTTAATCTTATACAGAACCAGTCAAAAGTTTGGACACACCTCATTCCAGGGTTATTCTTTATTTGTACTATTTATAGAATAAGAGAGAGAGAGAGAGAGAGAGAGAGAGAGAGAGAGAGAGTGTAAATAGTAAATAGTGTTGCAGTTCTTTCAAATAAGTGTAAAAATGTATAAACATTTACAGAGTTTGGACACTCCTTTTCACTCCAGGGGTTTTTCTTTCTTTTTTGCTATTTTCTATAGATTATATATTTATAGAATAATAGTGAAGACATCAAAACTATGAAATAACACATATGGAATCATGTACTAACCAAAAAAAGTGTTAAACAAATGAAAACATATTTTATATTTGAGATTCTTCAAAGTAGCCTCCCTTTGCCTTGATGACAGCTTTGCACACTCTTGGCATTCTCTCAACCAGCTTCATGAGGTAGTCACCTGGAATGCATTTCAATTAACTTTTAACAAGGCACTCCTGTTAATTTGTGGAATTTCTTTCCTTCTTAATGCGTTTGAGCCAATCAGTTGTGTTGTGACAAGGTAGGGGTGGTATACAGAAGATAGCCCTATTTGGTTAAAGATCAAGTCCATATTATGGCGAGAACAGCTCAAATAAGCAAAGAGAAACGACAGTCCATCATTACTTTAAGACATGAAGCTCAGTCAATACGGAACGTTTCAATAACTTTTAAAGTTTCTTCAAGTGCAGTTGCAAAAACCATCAAGTGCTATGATGAAACTGGCTCTCATGAGGACCGCCACAGGAAAGGAAGACCCAGAATTACCTCTGCTGCATTGCCAAGTCGAAAGGACACTCTGCTGCAGGGGATAAGTTCATTAGAGTTACCAGCCTCAGAAATTGCAGCTCAAATAAATGCTTCACAGAGTTCATGTAACAGACACATCTCAACATCAACTGTTCAGAGGAGACTGCGTGAATCAGGCCTTCATGGTTGAATTGCTGCAAAGAAACCACTACTAAAGGACACCAATAAGAAGAAGAGATCTGATGAGTCCAAATGTGAGATTTTTGGTTCCAACCGCTGTGTCTTTGTGAGACGCAGAGTAGGTGAATGGATTATCTCTGCTCGTGTGGTTCCCACCGTGAAGCATGGAGGAGGAGGTGGGATGGTGTGGGGGTGCTTTGCTGGTGACACTGTCTGTGATTTATTTAGAATTCAAGGCACACTTAACCAGCATGGCCACCACAGCATTCTGCAGCGATACGCCATCCCATCTGGTTTGGGCTTAGTGGGACTATCATTTGTTTTTCAACAGGACAATGACCCAACACACTTCCAGGCTGTGTAAGGGCTATTTGACCAAGAAGGAGAGTGATGGAGTGCTGCATCAGATGACCTGGCCTCCACAATCCCCCGACCTCAACCCAATTGAGATGGTTTGGGATGAGTTGGACCGCAGAGTGAAGGAAAAGCAGCCAACAAGTGCTCAGCATATGTGGGAACTCCTTCAAGACTGTTGGAAAAGCATTCCAGGTGAAGCTGGTTGAGAAAATACCAAGAGTTTGCAAAGCTGTCATTAATGCAAAGGGTGGCTACTTTGAAGAATCTAAAATCTAAAATATTTTTGGATTTGTTCAACACTTTTTTGGTTACTACATGATTCCATATGTGTTATTTCATAGTTTTGACGTCTTCACTAATATTCTATAATGTAGAAAATAGTAAAAATAAAGAAAAACCCTGTGAATGTGTCCAAACTTTTGACTGATACTGTATATTGTCAGAGCTTGGAGACTTGAAATCCTACATATTGTCTGAGCTTGTAGACTTGAAATCCTACATATTGTCTGAGCTTGGAGCTATACAAAAATAAACATTTGAAGAAGCAAAATATATTTATTTGCCCACTGAGGGCCTGATAACACGAACAGATGCCGTGTGAAAACGTTGGACAGAGACAGAGTGTGTTGGTGTAGAGAGAGCATTGTCTACAGGCCAACACATGCTCTGAAATAAGGTGAACATTATCATAATATTATCACTTCAGAACCTCAGGCAAGCTACCAAGAACCCTCTCTTCTCTTGACATAGCTGTTTTTAACTTTTTAACTTTCTGTCTACTCAGCAGAAAACTCAACGTGACTTTCTGTGATGTCCAATCGGTTATAGATCAGGGAGACTCCCTCCTGTTCTCTCCCGGGATCAAAAAAGGTGTCGGAATGGGAATAGGGCCTCCATTCCCGGGTGTTCCAACATTACGGGAATTCCTTAAAGTTCCCCCCGCCTACCTCTGCTGGAGCATGGCAGAACAACGCTCCGCTTCAGGTCAGTCAGTCAGTCACTCACGGAATCGCATCGAAACAGACCGTCAGACACAACACAGAATGTTGTTCTGTAGGGAGAGAGAGAGAGAGAGAGAGAGAGAGAGAGAGAGGGAGAGAGAGAGAGAGAGAGAGAGAGAGACAGGAGAGAGAGACAGGAGAGAGAGACAGGAGAGATAGAGAGAGACAGAGAGAGAGAGACAGGAGAGAGAGACAGGAGAGATAGAGAGAGACAGAGAGAGAGAGAGAGAGACAGAGAGAGACACAACCATTTAGTAAACGCTGACTGATTTTATATTCTCCATGTCCACCAGTCTGTCCGCCCATCTGGGGGTCGGTTGCCAGGTTGTGTATATTTTGCATGACGTTGCCAGGTTGGCCATAGTACATGTCGATAACAAGCCGTTGTCATGTTGTGCGACATCAACGTGCAGTCCTGTGTCGCAGACACACACACACACACACGACACGTTCCTACAGTGTCGTCGGGTGACAGGGGAGAATCACTTCCCAATCCCCTCTCACCATCTGCGATGATAATCTGTGTGTGTGTGTGTGTGTGTGTGTGTGTGTGTGTGTGTGTGTGTGTGTGTGTGTGTGTGTGTGTGTGTGTGTGTGTTTTTGTGTACAGGGCAGACAGGGCAGAGACCGTCTGAGGGATTTACTAGTCATTTCCTATGTCTCTGATAATCTGGCTGTGTGTGTAGTCATTTCCTGTGTGTGTGTGTGTGTGTGTGTGTGTGTGTGTGTGTGTGTGTGTGTGTGTGTGTGTGTGTGTGTGTGTGTGTGTGTGTGTGTGTGTGTGTGTGCGCGCTATAGTACCATAGTAGGATATAGTACCATAGTAGGATATAGTACCATAGTAGGATATAGTACCATAGTAGGATATAGTACCAGATATAGTACCATAGTAGGATATAGTACCATAGTAGAATATAGTATCAGATATAGTACCATAGTAGGATATAGTACCATAGTAGGATATAGTAGGATATAGTACCATAGTAGGATATAGTACCATAGTAGGATATAGTACCAGATATAGTACCATAGTAGGATATAGTACCATAGCAGGATATAGTACCATAGTAGAATATAGTACCATAGTAGGATATAGTACAATAGCAGGATATAGTACCATACATAGTACCATAGTAGGATATAGTAGCATATATAGTACCATAGTAGGATATAGTACCATAGTAGAATATAGTACCATAGTAGGATATAGTACCATAGTAGGATACAGTACCAGATATAGTACCATAGTAGGATATAGTACCATAGTAGGATACAGTACCAGATATAGTACCATAGTAGGATATAGTACCATAGTAGGATATAGTAACAGATATAGTACCATAGTAGGATATAGTACCAGATATAGTACATAGTAGGATATAGTACCATCGTAGGATATAGTACCATAGTAGGATAGTACCATAGTAGGATATATAGTACCATAGTAGGATATAGTACCATAGTAGGATATAGTACCAGATATAGTACCATAGTAGGATATAGTACCATAGTAGGATATAGTACCATAGTAGGATATAGTACCATATATAGTACCATAGTAGGATATAGTACCATAGTAGAATATAGTACCATAGTAGGATATAGTACCATAGCAGGATATAGTACCATACATAGTACCATAGTAGGATATAGTACCATAGTAGGATATAGTACCATAGTAGGATATAGTACCATCGTAGGATATAGTACCATCGTAGGATATAGTACCAGATATAGTACCATAGTAGGATATAGTACCATAGTAGGATATAGTACCAGATATAGTACCATAGTAGGATATAGTACCATCGTAGGATATAGTACCATAGTAGGATATAGTACCATCGTAGGATAGAGTACCATAGTAGGATAGAGTACCATAGTAGGATATAGTACCATAGTAGGATATAGTACCATAGTAGGATATAGTACCATAGTAGGATAGAGTACCATCGTAGGATATAGTACCATCGTAGGATATAGTACCATCGTAGGATAGAGTACCATAGTAGGATATAGTACCATAGTAGGATATAGTACCATAGTAGGATATAGTACCATAGTAGGATAGAGTACCAGATATAGTACCATCGTAGGATAGAGTACCATAGTAGGATATAGTACCAGATATAGTACCATCGTAGGATATAGTACAATAGTAGGATATAAATTCAGCAAAAACAGAAACGTCCTCTCACTGTCAACAGCGTTTATTTTCAGCAAACTTAACATGTGTAAATATTTGTATGAACATAACAAGATTCAACAACTGAGACATAAACTGAACAAGTTCCACAGACATGTGACTAACAGAAATGGAATGATGTGTCCCTGAACAAAGGGGGGGTCAAAATCAAAAGTAACAGTCAGTATCTGGTGTGGCCACCAGCTGCATTAAGTACTGCAGTGCATCTCCTCCTCATGGACTGCACCAGATTTGCCAGTTCTTGCTGTGAGATGTTACCCAACTCTTCCACCAAGGCACCTGCAAGTTCCCAGACATTTCTGGGGGGAATGGCCCTAGCCCTCACCCTCCGATCCAACAGGTCCCAGACGTGCTCAATGGGATTGAGATCCGGGCTCTTCGCTGGCCATGGCAGAACACTGACATTCCTGTCTTGCAGGAAATCACGCACAGAACGAGCAGTATGGCTGGTGGCATTGTCATGCTGGAGGGTCATGTCAGGATGAGCCTGCAGGAAGGGTACCACATGAGGGAGGAGGATGTCTTCCCTGTAACGCACAGCGTTGAGATTACCTGCAATGACAACAAGCTCAGTCCGATGATGCTGTGACACATCGCCCCAGACCATGACGGACCCTCCACCTCCAAATCGATCCCGCTCCAGAGTACAGGCCTCGGTGTAACGCTCATTCCTTCGATGATAAACGCGAATCCGACCATCACCCCTGGTGAGACAAAACCGCGACTCGTCAGTGAAGAGCACTTTTTGCCAGTCCTGTCTGGTCCAGCGACGGTGGGTTTGTGGACATAGGCGATGTTGTTGCCAGTGATGTCTGGTGAGGACCTGCCTTACAACAGGCCTACAAGCCCTCAGTCCAGACTCTCTCAGCCTATTGCGGACAGTCTGAGCACTGATGGAGGGATTGTGCGTTCCTGGTGTAACTCGGGCAGTTGTTGCCATCCTGTACCTGTCCCGCAGGTGTGATGTTCGGATGTACCGATCCTATACAGGTGTTGTTACACGTGGTCTGCCACTGCGAGGACGATCAGCTGTCTGTCCTGTCTCCCTGTAGAGCTGTCTTAGGCGTCTCACAGTACAGACATTTCAATTTATTGCCCTGGCCACATCTGCAGTCCTCATGCCTCCTTGCAGCATGCCTAAGGCACGTTCACACAGATAAGCAGGGACACTGGGCATCTTTCTTTGGTTATTTTCAGAGTCAGTAGAAAGGCCTCTTTAGTGTCCTACGTTTTCATAACTGTGACCTTAATTGCCTACCGTCTGTAAGCTGGGAAACAGTGTTTAAACCCTTTACAATGAAGATCTGTGAAGTTATTTGGATTTGTATGAATTATCTTTTGAAAGACAGGGTCCTGAAAAAGGGACGTTTCTTTTTTTGCTGAGTTTATTAACATAGTAGGATATAGTACCTACTTCTGTATAGCACCGTACTGTTTAGCAAACACGGTTTATACTGTAACTAGTGTGTATACACACACACACAGTTCAAACTCTCTGAAGCCCATTTAGAACAGTTGGAACTCTCTGAAGCCCATTTAGAACAGTTGGAACTCTCTGAAGCCCATTTAGAACAGTTGGAACTCTCTGAAGCCCATTTAGAACAGTTGGAACTCTCTGAAGCCCATTTAGAACAGTTGGAACTCTCTGAAGCCCATTTAGAACAGTTGGAACTCTCTGAAGCCCATTTAGAACAGTTGGAACTCTCTGAAGCCCATTTAGAACAGTTGGAACTCTCTGAAGCCCATTTAGAACAGTTGGAACTCTCTGAAGCCCATTTAGAACAGTTGGAACTCTCTGAAGCCCATTTAGAACAGTTGGAACTCTCTGAAGCCCATTTAGAACAGTTGGAACTCTCTGAAGCCCATTTAGAACAGTTGGAACTCTCTGAAGCCCATTTCGAACAGTTGGAACCTCGAAGCCCATTTAGAACAGTTGGAACTCTCTGAAGCCCATTTAGAACAGTTGGAACTCTCTGAAGCCCATTTAGAACAGTTGGAACTCTCTGAAGCCCATTTAGAACAGTTGGAACTCTCTGAAGCCCATTTAGAACAGTTGGAACTCTCTGTAGGTAAAAATACAGTGTGTGAACGAGTGAACGAGAGAGTTCATCATGACATAACACTAAAGCTATCTTTAAACAGGCTCTTCTCTCGGACACCGCTCCAATCATCACCCTGACCCCAGGTTGCCATGACAGGTCTCTCACACGTCACCCCCCCCCCCACCCCCCCCCCCGGTTAAGATTGTGATGTTGGGGAAGTGGATCCTAAATCTGTTTTCTAGGCGAAACGTAGTTCTTATTTACAGAATGGTGTTACAGAGTTGAGGAGACTCCGACAACATGGCTCTGGGGTGAAGTGAAGTTTCCCCCTAGTACAGATCTAAGAACAGTTTCCCCCCCCACAATCTTAACCCTCAACCATTAGTGAGGGTAATCTAAAACAGACCCAAGATCAGCATTTATTTATTATTATTTGTATATATATTTTTTTTTAAACTTTTATTTAACTAGGGAAGTCGGTTAAAGAACAAATTATTATTTACAATGATGGGCCAAACTCTGGGCCAATTTTGCATCGCCCTATGGGACTCCCCAATCACGGCAGTTGTGATACAGCCTGGAATCGAACCAGGGTCTGTAGTGATGCCTCTAGCACTAAGATGCAGTGCTTTAGACCGCATGCTACGTCACACCTGTTTCTGTTAGACTCCTAAACCTGTAAGACTGCTAATTAGGACTAAAGAGAGAAAAGAACATTTAGGATGATCTCTCTCTCTCTCTCTCTCTCTCTCTCTCTCTCTCTCTCTCTCTCTCTCTCTCTCCGTTTGTCTACTGTTGAGGGACTATGAGTTGATATACCGCATTAGCCTCCATGATACAAATACTGTAGAATTCATGAAAACATAAAGTATGAAAATAAATGTTATAAGCCACTATATTTTAACTCTCCTCTCCCCAAATCACTGTTAACACAAACACTAGAAACATTTACATCCAGAAATACTTAAGCGTCATAAATCTTACCTCCTATTGACCACCGGTCTTATACAGTTTAGGATGAATAAATCTATCCCACGGAATTTGCGCGCTCTCTCTCTCTCTCTCTCTCTTTCTCTTTAAAACTGTTCAATGTCTTTGCAAACAATCAAAGCAATAAACCTCTAGCAAACAAATACGTTCATTATCTAATAGTTGTTTACTCGAATGAAAATCCTGTATTCCCGAACAGTTGATAGAAACGAAAAAGCCGTTTATTATATATTGTGACAGTCGGTCGGTTCGCTCGGTTCGCTGCCGTCGGTACAGACGGTACGCGGCTTGAGCCGTCAGAGAAAGGTGACTACGCCCCCTCTGTCCTGGACAGAGATTCAACAACCCGACACACACACACATCCCTCACAAACACTTTTTATAAAATGGACAAAAAAAAAACATGCTAAAAAGGGGGTCCATTTTTATCTTTGTTATCAAAAACGATTTGTAATTTTGTTTCGAGGTTTCAATAGGCCTTCCTATCCCAATGAAATCACATGTGTGTTTTATTCTAGGGCTGTGTGGTCCAGTTCCAATGGCTAGACGCATCAACCATCATCGACCCTGTCAATAAGTGATTAGTTGACAGGTAAAAACACCTATCCTGGCGCTGTAAGATCCGCCAACGTTTAAACAGTGGAATCTGACCTATATGTCTACCTTGACAGGGTGTCATGTAGCCGGATGTTCCGGTTTTCAGGGAGACTGTCGCGCTACTTCCGCTTTTGGTGGACGTTGACAAAGCGACACCCCCATTTTACTCATCGACATTTGCTGGATTGGTTGAACAGTGCAGAAGAGAACCTCGCGGAGTGTTATTTTTTCTTTTTTTTTCTTCTTCTTGTCAAGACTAATGCCGTAAAACCCTGGATACTGATGCCGTAAAACCCTGGAGACTAATGCCGTAAAACCCTGGATACTGATGCCGTAAAACCCTGGAGACTAATGCCGTAAAACCCTGGAGACTGATGCCGTAAAACCCTGGATACTGATGCCGTAAACCCTGGAGACTAATGCCGTAAAACCCTGGAGACTAATGCCGTAAAACCCTGGAGACTGATGCCGTAAACCCTGGAGACTGACCTGTGTATGAGAGGCGTTGAAGCCACCTGTCGACCATATTGGAACTGCTCCTTCATAGGAATGTATGGAATTGTACTTTATTCCAAATAAATGTTTCAAGGATAAAATTACATGTATTTCAGATATGTTTTTTTTTTTTTTATTATGATGACAGTAACATTAGTACAAAAAAAAGTGCTTTAAGGAAAATGATTTTATATATATTATTTCATTTTTTATTTGTATGTTTAGCTCACATAATATAATTTTTTAAAAGTATTTTAATTGTTTTATTTAACCTTTATTTAACTAGGCAAGTCAGTTAAGAACAAATTCTTATTTACAATGACGGCCTACCCCGGCCAAACCCTAACCCGGATGACGCTGGGCCAATTGTGCGCCGCCCTATGGGACTCCCAATCACGGCCGGTTGTGATACAGCCTGGAATTGAACCAGGGTCTGTAGTGACACCTCTAGCACTAAGATGCGGTGCCTTAGACCGCTGCGCCACTCGGGAGCCCGAATGAAAGTGTCTGTAATAGAATAAACGTGTTAAAATGAATGTAGACATTATGTAAATGCATTTCTATAGCTACCAAAATCTGTTTTACAATTGAGGAGGAGTACCAAGATGGCTGCCAGGTACTTCAATACAGGAATACCAAGATGGCTGCCAGGTCGCTGCAATACAGGAATACCAAGATGGCTGTGTGGTGGCTTCAATACAGGAATACCAAGATGGCTGCCAGGTCGCTGCAATACAGGAATACCAAGATGGCTGCCAGGTCGCTGCAATACAGGAATACCAAGATGGCTGTGT
Source organism: Salmo salar (assembly GCF_905237065.1). Lineage (NCBI taxonomy): Eukaryota > Metazoa > Chordata > Actinopteri > Salmoniformes > Salmonidae > Salmo > Salmo salar. The sequence continues at coordinate 2,613,850 of NC_059448.1, forward strand.
GGTGGCTTCAATACAGGAATACCAAGATGGCTGTGTGGTGGCTTCAATACAGGAATACCAAGATGGCTGCCAGGTACTTCAATACTGGAGTACCAAGATGGCTGTGTGGTGGCTTCAATACAGGAATACCAAGATGGCTGCCAGGTACTTCAATACAGGAGTACCAAGATGGCTGTGTGGTGGCTTCAATACAGGAATACCAAGATGGCTGCCTGGTGGCTGCAATACAGGAATACCAAGATGGCTGCCAGGTACTTCAATACAGGAATACCAAGATGGCTGTGTGGTGGCTTCAATACAGGAATACCAAGATGGCTGCCAGGGGGCTGCAATACAGGAATACCAAGATGGCTGCCAGGTACTTCAATACAGGAATACCAAGATGGCTGCCAGGGGGCTGCAATACAGGAATACCAAGATGGCTGCCAGGTACTTCAATACAGGAATACCAAGATGGCTGTCAGGTACTTCAATACAGGAATACCAAGATGGCTGTTTGGTGGCTTCAATACAGGAATACCAAGATGGCTGCCAGGTACTTCAATACAGGAATACCAAGATGGCTGCCAGGTACTTCAATACAGGAATACCAAGATGGCTGTGTGGTGGCTTCAATACAGGAATACCAAGATGGCTGCCAGGTACTTCAATAAAGGAATACCAAGATGGCTGCCAGGTACTTCAATACAGGAATACCAAGATGGCTGTTTGGTGGCTTCAATACAGGAATACCAAGATGGCTGCCAGGTACTTCAATACAGGAATACCAAGATGGCTGTCAGGTACTTCAATACAGGAATACCAAGATGGCTGTGTGGTGGCTTCAATACAGGAATACCAAGATGGCTGTTTGGTGGCTTCAATACAGGAATACCAAGATGGCTGTTTGGTGGCTTCAATACAGGAATACCAAGATGGCTGCCAGGTACTTCAATACAGGAATACCAAGATGGCTGTTTGGTGGCTTCAATACAGGAATACCAAGATGGCTGTTTGGTGGCTGCAATACAGGAATACCAAGATGGCTGTCAGGTACTTCAATACAGGAATACCAAGATGGCTGTGTGGTGGCTTCAATACAGGAATACCAAGATGGCTGTTTGGTGGCTTCAATACAGGAATACCAAGATGGCTGCCAGGTACTTCAATACAGGAATACCAAGATGGCTGTTTGGTGGCTTCAATACAGGAATACCAAGATGGCTGTTTGGTGGCTGCAATACAGGAATACCAAGATGGCTGCCAGGTACTTCAATACAGGAATACCAAGATGGCTGTGTGGTGGCTTCAATACAGCGCCCCCTGTCTGTCATCCAGGGTTTATACACATCATTAGTGAAGACCAGTATGTAAATCTATTTTCAGGTGTTTCTTTAACTCCTGCTTCATAGGTTAGGTGGCGTGCGGCCTTGAATGGGAGCTTCCATGCTTTACCGTGGCCTTTGTTGTCAGTTAAAACCATAAACGCCTGTTCATTTCACAGACCGAGACCTCGAGGCAGCTGCCGTGTCTGCTCCGACACATTTAAACATTAAAACAAGTCTACAGTAAACACAAGAATGGCTTACCAAGAAAAACTTCCAATATGACTAATTCTCGAGTATAAAAAGTAGTTACGCCACTCACCAAAACAAAACAAAAAAAGGCAGAGATTGATTTCTTATTGCTCACTTTAATCCACTGTACAGGAAGTGGACAGGTCACTTTAATCCACTGTACAGGAAGCGGACAGGTCCTTTAATCCACTGTACAGGATGCGGACAGGTCACTTTAATCCACTGTACAGGAAGTGGACAGGTCCTTTAATCCACTGTACAGGATGTGGACAGGTCTTATAATCCACTGTACAGGATGTGGACAGGTCCTTTAATCCACTGTACAGGATGCGGACAGGTGACTTTAATCCACTGTACAGGAAGCGGACAGGTCACTTTAATCCACTGTACAGGATGCGGACAGGTCACTTTAATCCACTGTACAGGATGCGGACAGGTGACTTTAATCCACTGTACAGGAAGCGGACAGGTCACTTTAATCCACAGTTAGTTAGTTAGTTAGTTAGTTAGTTAGTTAGTTCCTATTTATAGCCTAGTGGCCCATTGAGACACAACAATATAAAACAATTATAATTATATGTTTCAATGTAAATGGTAAATTATAGCAGAAAATAGCAACAGAAATAGTGTGTCTTGGTTAATCAACAGGTCAACATATACACAGGTGATATTTGGCTGTCCCTCCCCCCAAAACAATTAAGACATCAACATTATAGAAACAAGGACAGTGAGGACGAGGACAGGTGGGGATGAGGACAGTGAGGACGAGGACAGTTAGGACGAGGACAGTTAGGACGAGGACAGTTAGGACGAGGACAGTGAGGACAGTGAGGACGAGGACAGTGAGGACAGTGAGGACGAGGACAGTTAGGACGAGGACAGTTAGGACGAGGACAGTGAGGACAGTTAGGACGAGGACAGTTAGGACGAGGACAGTTAGGACGAGGACAGTGAGGACAGTGAGGACGAGGACAGTGAGGACAGTGAGGACGAGGACAGTTAGGACGAGGACAGTTAGGACGAGGACAGTGAGGACAGTTAGGACGAGGACAGTTAGGACGAGGACAGTGAGGACGAGGACAGTGAGGACAGTTAGGACGAGGACAGTGAGGACGAGGACAGTGAGGACAGTTAGGACGAGGACAGTGAGGAATAGGACGAGGACAGTGAGGACGAGGACAGTGAGGAATAGGACGAGGACAGTGAGGACGAGGACAGTGAGGACGAGGACAGTGAGGACAGTTAGGACGAGGACAGTGAGGACGAGGACAGTGAGGACAAGGACAGTGAGGACAAGGACAGTGAGGACGAGGATAGTGAGGACGAGGACAGTGAGGACAGTGAGGACGAGGACAGTGAGGACGAGGACAGTGAGGACGAGGACAGTAAGGATGAAACAAGGACGTTTAGTACTTTTGGATCCACAGTGTCGAAGGAATACAGTCAGAATGCCTTGTTTTTTTAGGTTAGGAACGATGTCACTTCCTCTTGGTGAAAAGTGGCCGTGTTCTATGACTACAAAGAGCAGCGAGGAAGGTGATGCACGGTTGGCTTCGATGCAGTGGAGCGGAATAATATAGTCTGTGTTTTTATTTTGCTGTTCGACCAGTAGAGGCAGCCTTGTTGTGCTGCTGTTCGACCAGTAGAGGCAGCCTTGTTCTGCTGCTGTTCGACCAGTAGAGGCAGCCTTGTTCTGCTGCTGTTCGACCAGTAGAGGCAGCCTCGTTCTGCTGCTGTTCGACCAGTAGAGGCAGCCTTGTTCTGCTGCTGTTCGACCAGTAGAGGCAGCCTTGTTCTGCTCGTTTAGTTTGACCAGTAGAGGCAGCCTTGTTCTGCTGCTGTTCGACCAGTAGAGGCAGCCTTGTTCTGCTGCTGTTCGACCAGTAGAGGCAGCCTTGTTCTGCTGCTGTTCGACCAGTAGAGGCAGCCTTGTTCTGCTGCTGTTCGACCAGTAGAGGCAGCCTTGTTCTGCTCATTTAGTTCGACCAGTAGAGGCAGCCTTGTTCTGCTGCTGTTCGACCAGTAGAGGCAGCCTTGTTGTGCTGCTGTTCGACCAGTAGAGGCAGCCTTGTTCTGCTGCTGTTCGACCAGTAGACGCAGCCTTGTTCTGCTGCTGTTCGACCAGTAGAGGCAGCCTTGTTCTGCTCGTTTAGTTCGACCAGTAGAGGCAGCCTTGTTCTGCTCGTTTAGTTCGACCAGTAGAGGCAGCCTTGTTCTGCTGCTGTTCGACCAGTAGAGGCAGCCTTGTTCTGCTCGTTTAGTTCGACCAGTAGAGGCAGCCTTGTTCTGCTGCTGTTCGACCAGTAGAGGCAGCCTTGTTCTGCTGCTGTTCGACCAGTAGAGGCAGCCTTGTTCTGCTGCTGTTCAACCAGTAGAGGCAGCCTTGTTGTGCTGCTGTTTGACCAGTAGAGGCAGCCTTGTTCTGCTGCTGTTCGACCAGTAGAGGCAGCCTTGTTGTGCTGCTGTTCGACCAGTAGAGGCAGCCTTGTTGTGCTGCTGTTCGACCAGTAGAGGCAGCCTTGTTCTGCTGCTGTTCAACCAGTAGAGGCAGCCTTGTTCTGCTGCTGTTCGACCAGTAGAGGCAGCCTTGTTGTGCTGCTGTTCGACCAGTAGAGGCAGCCTTGTTCTGCTGCTGTTCGACCAGTAGAGGCAGCCTTGTTCTGCTGCTGTTTGACCAGTAGAGGCAGCCTTGTTGTGCTGCTGTTCAACCAGTAGAGGCAGCCTTGTTGTGCTGCTGTTCGACCAGTAGAGGCAGCCTTGTTCTGCTGCTGTTCGACCAGTAGAGGCAGCCTTGTTCTGCTGCTGTTCAACCAGTAGAGGCAGCCTTGTTCTGCTGCTGTTCGACCAGTAGAGGCAGCCTTGTTGTGCTGCTGTTCGACCAGTAGAGGCAGCCTTGTTCTGCTGCTGTTCGACCAGTAGAGGCAGCCTTGTTCTGCTGCTGTTTGACCAGTAGAGGCAGCCTTGTTGTGCTGCTGTTCAACCAGTAGAGGCAGCCTTGTTGTGCTGCTGTTCGACCAGTAGAGGCAGCCTTGTTCTGCTGCTGTTCGACCAGTAGAGGCAGCCTTGTTCTGCTGCTGTTCAACCAGTAGAGGCAGCCTTGTTCTGCTGCTGTTCGACCAGTAGAGGCAGCCTTGTTCTGCTCGTTTAGTTCGACCAGTAGAGGCAGCCTTGTTCTGCTGCTGTTCGACCAGTAGAGGCAGCCTTGTTCTGCTCGTTTAGTTCAACCAGTAGAGGCAGCCTTGTTCTGCTGCTGTTCGACCAGTAGAGGCAGCCTTGTTCTGCTCGTTTAGTTCGACCAGTAGAGGCAGCCTTGTTGTGCTGCTGTTCGACCAGTAGAGACAGCCTTGTTCTGCTGCTGTTCGACCAGTAGAGGCAGCCTTGTTCTGCTGCTGTTCGACCAGTAGAGGCAGCCTTGTTCTGCTGCTGTTCGACCAGTAGAGGCAGCCTCGTTCTGCTGCTGTTCAACCAGTAGAGGCAGCCTTGTTGTGCTGCTGTTTGACCAGTAGAGGCAGCCTTGTTCTGCTGCTGTTCGACCAGTAGAGGCAGCCTTGTTGTGCTGCTGTTCGACCAGTAGAGGCAGCCTTGTTGTGCTGCTGTTCGACCAGTAGAGGCAGCCTTGTTGTGCTGCTGTTCGACCAGTAGAGGCAGCCTTGTTCTGCTGCTGTTCGACCAGTAGAGGCAGCCTTGTTCTGCTGCTGTTCGACCAGTAGAGGCAGCCTTGTTGTGCTGCTGTTCGACCAGTAGAGGCAGCCTTGTTCTGCTGCTGTTCGACCAGTAGAGGCAGCCTTGTTCTGCTGCTGTTCGACCAGTAGAGGCAGCCTTGTTCTGCTGCTGTTCGACCAGTAGAGGCAGCCTTGTTCTGCTGCTGTTCGACCAGTAGAGGCAGCCTTGTTCTGCTGCTGTTCGACCAGTAGAGGCAGCCTTGTTCTGCTGCTTAGTTCGACCAGTAGAGGCAGCCTTGTTCTGCTCGCTTAGTTCAACCAGTAGAGGCAGCCTTGTTCTGCTCGCTAGTTCGACCAGTAGAGGCAGCCTTGTTCTGCTGCTGTTCGACCAGTAGAGGCAGCCTTGTTCTGCTGGTTTAGTTCGACCAGTAGAGGCAGCCTTGTTCTGCTGCTGTTCGTACTTTCGACCAGTAGAGGCAGCCTTGTTCTGCTGCTGTTCGACCAGTAGAGGCAGCCTCGTTCTGCTGCTGTTCGACCAGTAGAGGCAGCCTTGTTCTGCTGCTGTTCGACCAGTAGAGGCAGCCTTGTTCTGCTGCTGTTCGACCAGTAGAGGCAGTCCCCGCATATGAATTTGACTATCTATGTGACATTTGTGATGCTAAAATGAATCAAGTTTTATAAACAATATTGTCTCCTGACTAACGATGTAGTGCTCATCCTTGTGTCAATTAGTGATACTTATTTCAATTTATATTTTGTGGATTTTAACCAGTTTTAAAAAAAAAAAATAGAAATATAGAAAAAACGTTTTGGTTGTTCATTTTCACAAGTCTGTGGAAGATGTGGGGAAAAACATTTCATATGGATGCAGCCAGCATCAATTCAAGGGATGTCTGAAAGACATTTCATTTTTAAGTAGCCGTTAGTGGCTGCGTATTTGAACCAAAATGTCATGACAATACGGGACAGGACATATACGCTTGTTCCAAGTTTTTCTACGGTTATAGCGCCCCTCCTTGGGCCAATCAGTCTAAATCTGTCAATACCGGATCTCTATGGCAACATTCGTCAAAATCGGCCAAGTGCTTGTCGAAAACATTGCTTGTGAGGAATTTACAAACATACAACAACAAAAAAATACTTCGGACGGTGACAGATCCACAGTCGCCTCCGGGATTTCATCATAGGACGGGACAACGTACCGTTATTAACCTTCTAACTAACGGTTTATAAGAGAGAGGTATTAACCTAAAATAACCTTCTCGCACGCTGGCCCGGGGCCGTGAGTGGGTGACACGACGAACCGACGGGAGATACCGATCCTGATTCCCCTGGAGTTTTTCCCCGTTAATCCCAGAATTAGTATTGAAATGTAACACAAAAAAAATTCAATAAATAAAAGTCACCCAGACGAAGGCTGCTGTAACCTAGAAACCTGGGAATTAAAACAACGTCACTGTATTTCTCCTAAAATACATTCAATCCGGTAACAGTATGAGCCTCACAAATAACAAGGGTTGTTGTTTTAAACCTTCAAAAAAATGCAGCACATTGAACAATGATGGATCTATATAGAACAAGACAACCTTCCCTTCTGGCACTGACTAACGGACCATAAAGGCATGTATACATTCATAGCCTGTTTATTGTTTCCCACAGGAGATGCCCATAAAACATGGGGTGGCACGCTGAGGTAATATCTTCCTTTATTCCCCATTTTACCCCTGCAATGAGCTAGCACATCAAATAATGCTTTCAAATGTTATTTCTCACGCTCTGTGTGGCCTGGTGCAGCACTGTAGTGACACCTAGTGGTGAAATGCTATAACTACAGCAGAAGTGATGGATGGGAAGATCTACATAGTGGAATAATCTCTCATGGACAGATAGATGTACATAAACATAACAGCTGGGCTGACCAATTATGTCAGAATTTAGTTGTGACTTAACTGAGATTTTCCTGTACTGTATCAATATGGATCAATATCAATATGGACCAATATCTATATGGACCAATATCTATATGGATCAATATCTATATGGACCAATATCTATATGGACCAATATCTATATGGACCAATATCAATATGGACCAATATCAATATGGATCAATATCAATATGGACCAATATCAATATGGACCAATATCAATATGGACCAATATCAATATGGATCAATATGGATCAATATCAATATGGATCAATATCAATATGGATAATTGTATAAAGTGCTGCTGTCCTACAGGTTGGAGAAACTATTTTCCTGACATAACAAATCCAAAAATCTATTCAAATGTTATTTGTCACATGCGCCGAATACAACAGGTGTAGTAGACCTTACAGGGAAATGCTGAATACAACAGGTGTAGAAGACCTTACAGGGAAATGCTGAATACAACAGGTGTAGTAGACCTCACAGTGAAATGCTGAATACAACAGGTGTAGACCTTACAGTGAAATGCTGAATACAACAGGTGTAGTAGACCTTACAGTGAAATGCTGAATACAACAGGTGTAGTAGACCTCACAGTGAAATGCTGAATACAACAGGTGTAGTAGACCTTACAGTGAAATGCTGAATACAACAGGTGTAGTAGACCTTACAGTGAAATGCTGAATACAACAGGTGTAGTAGACCTCACAGTGAAATGCTGAATACAACAGGTGTAGTAGACCTTACAGTGAAATGCTGAATACAACAGGTGTAGTAGACCTTACAGTGAAATGCTGAATACAACAGGTGTAGTAGACCTTACAGTGAAATGCTGAATACAACAGGTGTAGTAGACCTCACAGTGAAATGCTGAATACAACAGGTGTAGTAGACCTCACAGTGAAATGCTGAATACAACAGGTGTAGTAGACCTCACAGTGAAATGCTGAATACAACAGGTGTAGTAGACCTCACAGTGAAATGCTGAATACAACAGGTGTAGTAGACCTCACAGTGAAATGCTGAATACAACAGGTGTAGTAGACCTCACAGTGAAATGCTGAATACAACAGGTGTAGTAGACCTCACAGTGAAATGCTGAATACAACAGGTGTAGTAGACCTTACAGTGAAATGCTGAATACAACAGGTGTAGTAGACCTCACAGTGAAATGCTGAATACAACAGGTGTAGTAGACCTCACAGTGAAATGCTGAATACAACAGGTGTAGTAGACCTCACAGTGAAATGCTGAATACAACAGGTGTAGTAGACCTCACAGTGAAATGCTGAATACAACAGGTGTAGTAGACCTCACAGTGAAATGCTGAATACAACAGGTGTAGTAGACCTCACAGTGAAATGCTGAATACAACAGGTGTAGTAGACCTCACAGTGAAATGCTGAATACAACAGGTGTAGTAGACCTTACAGTGAAATGCTGAATACAACAGGTGTAGTAGACCTTACAGTGACATGCTGAATACAACAGGTGTAGTAGACCTCACAGTGAAATGCTGAATACAACAGGTGTAGTAGACCTCACAGTGAAATGCTGAATACAACAGGTGTAGTAGACCTCACAGTGAAATGCTGAATACAACAGGTGTAGTAGACCTTACAGTGAAATGCTGAATACAACAGGTGTAGTAGACCTCACAGTGAAATGCTGAATACAACAGGTGTAGTAGACCTTACAGTGAAATGCCTTGTCGTAGAATTACAACATTATGTTAAAAACATTACTTTGACATTAGAATGTCTCCCTACATTCGTTCATTCACATTGTCTGTTTTATTTAAGCATCAGCTGTCAGAGCAGCTCACAGATCACTGCACCTGTACATAGCCCATCTATAATTTAGCCTAAACAACTACCTCTTCCCCTACTGTATTTATTTATTTATTTTGCTCCTTTGCACCCCATTATTTCTATTTCTACTTTTCACTTTCTTCCACTGCAAATCTACCATTCCAGTGTTTTACTTGCTATATTGTATTTACTTCGCCACCATGGCCTATTTATTGCCTTTACCTCCCTTATCTCACCTCATTTGTTCACATTGTATAAAGACTTATTTTCTCTACTGTATTATTGACTGTATGTGTTGTTTTACTCCATGTGTAACTCTGTGTTGTTGCATGTTGTCGAACTGCTTTGCTTTTATCTTGGCCCAGGTCGCAGTTGTAAACGAGAACTTGTTCTCAACTTGCCTAACCTGGTTAAATAAAGGACTTGTTCTCAACTAGCCTACCTGGTTAAATAAAGGACTTGTTCTCAACTAGCCTACCTGGTTAAATAAAGGACTTGTTCTCAACTGGCCTACCTGGTTAAATAAAGGACTTGTTCTCAACTTGCCTACCTGGTTAAATAAAGGACTTGTTCTCAACTAGCCTACCTGGTTAAATAAAGGACTTGTTCTCAACTGGCCTACCTGGTTAAATAAAGGACTTGTTCTCAACTTGCCTACCTGGTTAAATAAAGGTTAAATTAAAAATGGTAACAAATTATCTGGAGGCAACAGAACTCTTAGGTGTCTGTGTGAAGAGAGAGAAGCCGCTGAGATTTTAACGCTGACAGTAGACTTACGACGGCTTGGTGATAAGACAACATTCCATTCCATGATTAGTGTCTGTCGGTGCCAGGGAGACACAATCTCCAGTTTATTTAAGGAAAGGACCTATTGTCCATGTTGCATATTAGTATTTTCTGTAATGAACAACAAAAACAGATATTTGGCACCATGTACATCTTGATGTCTGTTGCATGAGAGCAAAAAAAATGTAGCTTTTTGTATAAATTCTCTAATCTGTGATTTGTCATGAACAATCCAGGAGGATGGACTTTGCTATAAAATGCTGTGGCTTAGTCCTACTGGTTGGGCTCTCAACCAATCGCCTACGGGGAGGCTTGTTGACCAGCTTCATTACTTCACTAATTAAATAATACAGTTTGATTGTTTTTGAAGAAATCTAAAAGTCTCTCCTTTTGATTAGAATAATTCTACCACAGCCTACTTTACAATGAGGTTCACGAAACAGAGTTAAGAAAATATTTTATTAAATAAACTAAAGTGATTTTTTATTTATTTTTTCATAAAAAGTAACACAAGAAAAGTACATAACAATAACAAGGCTATATACAGGGGATACCGGTACCGGGTCAATATGCGGGGGTACAGGTTAGGCTATATACAGGGGATACCGGTACCGGGTCAATATGCGGGGGTACAGGTTAGGCTATATACAGGGGATACCGTGCACCGGGTCAATATGCGGGGGTACAGGTTAGGCTATATACAGGGGATACCGGTACCGGGTCAATATGCGGGGGTACAGGTTAGGCTATATACAGGGGATACCGGTACCGGGTCAATATGCGGGGGTACAGGTTAGGCTATATACAGGGGATACCGGTACCGGGTCAATATGCGGGGGTACAGGTTAGGCTATATACAGGGGATACCGGTACCGGGTCAATATGCGGGGGTACAGGTTAGGCTATATACAGGGGATACCGGTACCGGGTCAATATGCGGGGTACAGGTTAGGCTATATACAGGGGATACCGGTACCGGGTCAATATGCGGGGGTACAGGTTAGGCTATATACAGGGGATACCGGTACCGGGTCAATATGCGGGGGTACAGGTTAGGCTATATACAGGGGATACCGGTACCGGGTCAATATCGGGGGTACAGGTTAGGCTATATACAGGGGATACCGGTACCGGGTCAATATGCGGGGGTACAGGTTAGGCTATATACAGGGGATACCGGTACCGGGTCAATATGCGGGGGTACAGGTTAGGCTATATACAGGGGATACCGGTACCGGGTCAATATGGGGGGTACAGGTTAGGCTATATACAGGGGATACCGGTACCGGGTCAATATGCGGGGGTACAGGTTAGGCTATATACAGGGGATACCGGTACCGGGTCAATATGCGGGGGTACAGGTTAGGCTATATACAGGGGATACCGGTACCGGGTCAATATGCGGGGGTACAGGTTAGGCTATATACAGGGGATACCGGTACCGGGTCAATATGCGGGGGTACAGGTTAGGCTATATACAGGGGATACCGGTACCGGGTCAATATGCGGGGGTACAGGTTAGGCTATATACAGGGGATACCGGTACCGGGTCAATATGCGGGGGTACAGGTTAGGCTATATACAGGGGATACCGTGCACCGGGTCAATATGCGGGGGTACAGGTTAGGCTATATACAGGGGATACCGGTACCGGGTCAATATGCGGGGTACAGGTTAGGCTATATACAGGGGATACCGGTACCGGGTCAATATGCGGGGTACAGGTTAGGCTATATACAGGGGATACCGGTACCGGGTCAATATGCGGGGGTACAGGTTAGGCTATATACAGGGGATACCGTACCGGGTCAATATGCGGGGGTACAGGTTAGGCTATATACAGGGGATACCGGTACCGGGTCAATATCGCGGGGTACAGGTTAGGCTATATACAGGGGATACCGGTACCGGGTCAATATGTCGGGGGTACAGGTTAGGCTATATACAGGGGATACCGGTACCGGGTCAATATGCGGGGGTACAGGTTAGGCTATATACAGGGGATACCGTGCACCGGGTCAATATGCGGGGGTACAGGTTAGGCTATATACAGGGGATACCGGTACCGGGTCAATATGCGGGGGTACAGGTTAGGCTATATACAGGGGATACCGGTACCGGGTCAATATGCGGGGGTACAGGTTAGGCTATATACAGGGGATACCGGTACCGGGTCAATATGCGGGGGTACAGGTTAGGCTATATACAGGGGATACCGGTACCGGGTCAATATGCGGGGGTACAGGTTAGGCTATATACAGGGGATACCGGTACCGGGTCAATATGCGGGGGTACAGGTTAGGCTATATACAGGGGATACCGGTACCGGGTCAATATGCGGGGGTACAGGTTAGGCTATATACAGGGGATACCGGTACCGGGTCAATATGCGGGGGTACAGGTTAGGCTATATACAGGGGATACCGGTACCGGGTCAATATGCGGGGGTACAGGTTAGGCTATATACAGGGGATACCGGTACCGGGTCAATATGCGGGGGTACAGGTTAGGCTATATACAGGGGATACCGGTACCGGGTCAATATGCGGGGGTACAGGTTAGGCTATATACAGGGGATACCGGTACCGGGTCAATATGCGGGGGTACAGGTTAGGCTATATACAGGGGATACCGGTACCGGGTCAATATGCGGGGGTACAGGTTAGGCTATATACAGGGGATACCGGTACCGGGTCAATATGCGGGGGTACAGGTTAGGCTATATACAGGGGATACCGGTACCGGGTCAATATCGGGGGTACAGGTTAGGCTATATACAGGGATACCGGTACCGGGTCAATATGCGGGGGTACAGGTTAGGCTATATACAGGGGATACCGGTACCGGGTCAATATGCGGGGTACAGGTTAGGCTATATACAGGGGATACCGGTACCGGGTCAATATGCGGGGGTACAGGTTAGGCTATATACAGGGGATACCGGTACCGGGTCAATATGCGGGGGTACAGGTTAGGCTATATACAGGGGATACCGGTACCGGGTCAATATGCGGGGGTACAGGTTAGGCTATATACAGGGGATACCGGTACCGGGTCAATATGCGGGGTACAGGTTAGGCTATATACAGGGGATACCGGTACCGGGTCAATATGCGGGGGTACAGGTTAGGCTATATACAGGGGATACCGGTACCGGGTCAATATGCGGGGGTACAGGTTAGGCTATATACAGGGGATACCGGTACCGGGTCAATATGCGGGGTACAGGTTAGGCTATATACAGGGGATACCGGTACCGGGTCAATATGCGGGGGTACAGGTTAGGCTATATACAGGGGATACCGGTACCGGGTCAATATGCGGGGGTACAGGTTAGGCTATATACAGGGGATACCGGTACCGGGTCAATATGCGGGGGTACAGGTTAGGCTATATACAGGGGATACCGTGCACCGGGTCAATATCTGGGGGTACAGGTTAGGCTATATACAGGGGATACCGGTACCGGGTCAATATGCGGGGGTACAGGTTAGGCTATATACAGGGGATACCGGTACCGGGTCAATATGCGGGGGTACAGGTTAGGCTATATACAGGGGATACCGGTACCGGGTCAATATGCGGGGGGTACAGGTTAGGCTATATACAGGGGATACCGGTACCGGGTCAATATGCGGGGGTACAGGTTAGGCTATATACAGGGGATACCGGTACCGGGTCAATATGCGGGGGTACAGGTTAGGCTATATACAGGGGATACCGGTACCGGGTCAATATGCGGGGGTACAGGTTAGGCTATATACAGGGGATACCGGTACCGGGTCAATATGCGGGGGTACAGGTTAGGCTATATACAGGGGATACCGGTACCGGGTCAATATGCGGGGGTACAGGTTAGGCTATATACAGGGGATACCGGTACCGGGTCAATATGCGGGGGTACAGGTTAGGCTATATACAGGGGATACCGGTACCGGGTCAATATGCGGGGGTACAGGTTAGGCTATATACAGGGGATACCGGTACCGGGTCAATATGCGGGGGTACAGGTTAGGCTATATACAGGGGATACCGGTACCGGGTCAATATCGGGGGTACAGGTTAGGCTATATACAGGGGATACCGGTACCGGGTCAATATGCGGGGGTACAGGTTAGGCTATATACAGGGGATACCGGTACCGGGTCAATATGCGGGGGTACAGGTTAGGCTATATACAGGGGATACCGGTACCGGGTCAATATGCGGGGGTACAGGTTAGGCTATATACAGGGGATACCGGTACCGGGTCAATATGCGGGGGTACAGGTTAGGCTATATACAGGGGATACCGGTACCGGGTCAATATGCGGGGGTACAGGTTAGGCTATATACAGGGGATACCGGTACCGGGTCAATATGCGGGGGTACAGGTTAGTCAAGTCAGATAATAAACAGCAAGTAGCAGCAGTGTGAAAAACAAAGGGGGGGGGGTCAATGTAAATAGTCCGTGTGGCCATTTTATTAACTGTTCAGCAGTCTGATGGCTTGGAGGTAGAAGCCGTTAAGGAGCCTTTTGGACCTAGACTTGGCGCTCCGGTACCGCTTGCCGTGCGGTAGCAGAGAGAACAGTCTATGACTAGGGTGACTGGAGTCTTTGACGATTTTTGGGGGCCTTCCTCTGACACCGCCTGGTATAGAGGTCCTGGATGGCAGGAAGCTTGGCCCCAGTGATGTATTGGGCCGTACTCACTACCCTCTGTAGCGCCTTACGGTCGGAGGCCGAGCAGTTGCCATACCAGGCGGTGATGCAACCCTTCAGGATGCTCTCGATGGTGCAGCTGTAGAACCTTTTGAGGATCTGAGGACACATGCCAAATCTTTTCAGTCTCCTGAGGGGGAATAGGTTTTGTCGTGCCCTCTTCACGACTGTCTTGGTGTGTTTGGAACATCATAGTTTGTTGGTGATGTGGACGCCAAGGAACTTGAGGCTCTCAACCTGCTCCACTACGGTCCCGTCGATGTTAATGGGGGGCCTGTTCGGCCCTCCTTTTCCTGTAGTCCACGATCAGCTCCTTTATCTTGCTCACATTAAGGGAGAGGTTGTTGTCCTGGCACCACACTGCCAGGTCTCTGACCTCCTCCCTATAGGCTGTCTCATCGTTGTCGGTGATCAGGCCTACCACTGTTGTATCGTCAGCAAACTTAATGATGGTGTTAGAGCTTTGACTGGCCGTGCAGTCATGAGTGAACAGGGAGTACAGGAGGGGACTGAGCACGCACCCCTGAGGGACCCCCGTGTTGAGGATCAGCGTGGCGGATGTGTTGTTACCTAATCTTACCACCTGGGGGCGGCCCATCAGGAAGTCCAGGATCCAGTTGCAGAGGGAGGTGTTTAGTCCCAGGGTCCTTAGCTTAGTGATGAGCTTAGTGGGCACTATGGTGTTGAACGCTGAGCTGTAGTGAATGGACAGCATTCTCACATACAGTTGAAGTCAGAAGTTTACATACACCTTAACCAAATACTTTTAAACTCAGTTTCACAATTCTTGACATTTAATCCTAGTAAAAGTTCACTGTCTTAAGTCAGTTAGGATCACCACTTTATTTTAAGAATGTGAAATGTCAGAATAATAGTAGAGAGAGATTTATTTCAGCTTTTATTTCTTTAATCACATTCCCAGTGGGTCAGAAGTTTACATACACTCAATTAGCATTTGGTAGCATTGCCTTTAAATTGTTTAACTTGGGTCATATGTTTTGGGGAGCCTTCCACAAGCTTCCCACAATAAGTTGGGTGAATTTTGACCCATTCCTCCTGACAGAGCTGGTGTAACTGAGTCAGGTTTGTAGGCCTCCTTGCTCTCACATGCTTTTTCAGTTCTGCCCACACATTTTCTATGGGATTGAGGTCAGGGCTTTGTGATGGCCACTCCAATACCTTGACTTTGTTGTCCTTAAGTCATTTTGCCACAACTTTGGAAGTATGCTTGGGGTCATTGTCCATTTGGAAGATGCATTGGTGACCAAGCTTTAACTTCCTGACTGAGGTCTTGAGATGTTGCTTCAATATATCCACATAATTTTCTTTCCTCATGATGCCATCTATTTTGTGAAGTGCACCAGTCCCTCCTGCAGCAAAGCACCCCCACAACATGATGCTGCCACCCCCGTGCTTCATGGTTGGGATGGTGTTCTTCGGCTTGCAAGCGTCCCCCCTTTTTCCTCCAAACATAACGATGGTCATTATGGCCAAACAGTTCTATTTTTGTTTCATCAGACCAGAGGACATTTCACCAAAAAGTACGATCTTTGTCCCCATGTGCAGTTGCAAACCATAGTTTGGCTTTTTTATGCCGGTTTTGGAGCAGTGGCTTCTTCCTTGCTGAGCGGCCTTTCAGGTTATGTCGATATAGGACTTGTTTTACTGTGGATATAGATACTTTTGTACCTGTTTCCTCCAGCATCTTCACAAGGTCCTTTGCTGTTGTTCTGGGATTGATTTGCACTTTTTGCACCAAAGTACGTTCATCTCTAGGAGACAGAACACGTCTCCTTCCTGAGCGGTATGACGGCTGCGTGGTCCCATGGTGTTTATACTTGCGTACTATTGTTTGTACAGATGAACATGGTACCTTCAGGCGTTTGGAAATTGCTCCCAAGGATGAACCAGATTTGTGAAGGTCTACAATTTATTTTCTGAGGTCTTGGCTGATTTCTTTAGATTTTCCCATGATGTCAAGCAAAGAGGCGCTGAGTTTGAAGGTAGGCCTTGAAATACATCCACAGGTACACCTCCAATTCACTCAAATTATGTCAATTAGCCTATCTCCTATGCACCCGGGCCACGGCCTGTTCACCCCGCTACAATCTAGAAGGAGGAGACAGTACAGGTGCATCAAAGCAGGGACAGAGAGACTGATAAACAGCTTCTATCTCCAGGCCATCAGACTGTTAAACAGCTTCTATCTCCAGGCCATCAGACTGTTAAACAGCTTCTATCTCCAGGCCATCAGACTGTTAAATAGCAATCTCTAGCCGGACTCCACCCAGTACCCTGTCCTGAACTCAGTCACTGTTCTAGCTGGCTACCACCCAGTACCCTGTCCTGAACTCAGTCACTGTTCTAGCTGGCTACCACCCAGTACCCTGCCCTGAACTCAGTCACTGTTCTAGCTGGCTACCACCCAGTACTCTACCCTGAACTCAGTCACTGTTCTAGCTGGCTACCACCCAGTACCCTGCCCTGAACTCAGTCACTGTTCTAGCCGGCTACCACCCAGTACTCTACCCTGAACTCAGTCACTGTTCTAGCCGGACTCCACCCAGTACTCTACCCTGAACTCAGTCACTGTTCTAGCTGGCTACCACCCAGTACCCTGCCCTGAACTCAGTCACTGTTCTAGCCGGCTACCACCCAGTACCCTGCCCTGAACTCAGTCACTGTTCTAGCCAGTACTTTACCCTGAACTCAGTCACTGTTCTAGCCAGTACTTTACCCTGAACTCAGTCACTGTTCTAGCCAGTACTTTACCCTGAACTCAGTCACTGTTCTAGCCAGTACTTTACCCTGAACTCAGTCACTGTTCTAGCCAGTACTTTACCCTGCACCTTGGAGACTAGGTCCTTGATGATCTTCTTGGCTTTTCTGTGACACAAAGGGGTTTTTTCGTCTGTCTCCATAGAAAAGCTCCCATTTTTGGTTGCAGGTAGAACTCTTATTGGTTGAAGGTAGAACCATTTTGGTTGCAGGTAGAACTCTTATTTACAATGACAGCCTACCAAAAGGCATCCTGCCGGGACTGGGGCTGGGATAAAACATTTCAATATTGGACAAAACATACATCACGACAAGAAAGACAACACTACATAAAGAGAGACCTAAGACAACAACACAGCATGGCAGCAACACCACATGACAACACAACATGGCAGCAACACAACATGACAACACAGCATGGTAGCAACACAACATGACAACACAGCATGGTAGCAACAACACATAACACAGCATGGCAGCACCACATGACAACACAGCATGGTAACAACACAACATGACAACACAGCATGGTAGCAACAACACATAACACAGCATGGCAGCACCACATGACAACACAGCATGGTAACAACACAACAACACAGCATGGTAGCAACACCACATGACAACACAGCATGGTAGAAACACCACATGACAACACAGCATGGTAGAAACACAACATGACAACACAGCATGGTAGCAACACAACATGACAACACAGCATGGTAGCAACAACACATAACACAGCATGGCAGCACCACATGACAACAACATGGTAACAACACAACAACACAGCATGGTAGCAACACCACATGACAACACAGCATGGTAGCAACACCACATGACAACACAGCATGGTAGAAACACAACATGACAACACAGCATGGTAGCAACACAACATGACAACACAGCATGGTAGCAGCACATGACAACACAGCATGGTAGCAACACAACATGACAACACAGCATGGTAGAAACACAACATGACAACACAACATGACAACACCACATGACAACACAGCATAGTAGCAACACCACATGACAACACATCATGGCAGCAACACCACATGACAACACAGCATGGTAGCAACACCACACGACAACACAGCATGGTAGAAACACCACATGACAACACAGCATGGTAGCAACACAACATGACAACACAGCATGGTAGAAACACAACATGACAACACAACATGACAACACAACATGACAACACAGCATGGTAGCAACACAACATGACAACACAGCATGGTAGAAACACATGACAACACAGCATGGTAGCAACAGCACATGACAACACAGCATGGTAGCAACACAACATGACAACACAGCATGGTAGAAACACAACTTGACAACACAGCATGGTAGCAACAGCACATGACAACACAGCATGGTAGCAACACAACTTGACAACACAGCATGGCAGCAACACAACATGACAACACAGCATGGTAGCAACACAACATGACAACAACATGGTAGCAACACAACATGACAACAACATGGTAGCAACACAACATGGTAGCAACACAACATGACAACACAGCATGGCAGCAACACAACATGACAACACAGCATGGTAGCAACACAACATGACAACAACATGGTAGCAACACCACATGACAACACAGCATGGTAGCAACACAACATGACAACAGAGCATGGTAGCAACACAACTTGACAACACAGCATGGTAGCAACAGCACATGACAACAGCATGGTAGAAACACAACATGACAACACAGCATGGTAGCAACACCACATGACAACACAGCATGGTAGAAACACCACATGACAACACAGCATGGTAGCAACACCACATGACAACACAGCATGGTAGCAACACAACTTGACAACACAGCATGGTAGCAACAGCACATGACAACACAGCATGGTAGCAACACAACTTGACAACACAGCATGGTAGAAACACAACATGGCAACACAACATGATAATACAGCATGGTAGCAACACAACATGACAACACAGCATGGTAGCAACACAACTTGACAACACAGCATGGTAGCAACAGCACATGACAACACAGCATGGTAGAAACACAACATGACAACACAGCATGGTAGCAACACCACATGACAACAGAGCATGGTAGCAACACAACTTGACAACACAGCATGGTAGAAACACAACATGGCAACACAACTTGACAACACAGCATGGTAGCAACACCACATGACAATAAAATGGCAGCAGCACAACATGGCAGCAGCACAGAACATGGTACAAACATTATTGGGCACAGACAACAGCACAACGTGCAAGAAGGTAGAGACAACAATACATCACATACAGTACATATGTTTGTTAGAGCTTGGTGAGAGCGTGTTTGGTCCTATGGTTATTTCCCATACAGCCTTCCCACAACACCCAGCTAGCACATAACGTTCTGAGAACCATGTGTTTCTTAGGTGGGAATTTCAGTACTACTTCAGCATAACGTTTTCTGCAGGTTTCCTCATGGATTCTATTTAAAGTATTTTTTTTTCTTAAAAAAAAAAAAAAGAAAACGTTCAATTAAAACCACAAGAAAACATTAGGAACGTTCAAAGAACGTTCTAAGAATGTTATTTAAAAACATATACCCTTTTTGAAATGAGATCTGTTTGAATAGATGAAAATTAACAGCCTTGTATTCGTTTTTTTTTTTTTTTTTTTAAACATGGCATGCTAGTGACGCAGTGGACAAATTCCTTGACTAGAGAACAGAAGATTATAGGGAAGGGAAAAGGGGATACCTAGTCAGTTGTCCAACTGAATACATTCAACCCGAAATTTATTTTCATGTGTCCTATCTGTGCTGGGAGTTCAAAACAGTTATTAAAACGTTCTAAGAATCTCTTTGGAACCTAAAAAAATTTTACATTCCCACAACTTCCAAAGAACCAAAAATGTGCTTAGCTGGGACCCTTTTCAATAAGAAGGTTCTACCTGGAACCAAAAAGAAGGATTCTCTTATGGGGACGGCCGAAGAACCCTTTTGGAACCTGGACCCATAGGCCGGTATGCCTGACAGACAAGTAGCATAATAACACATTCTTCCACACCAGTCTAAACATGTCAGTGACCAAGCCAGTCATTTTTAACAGAGTCATTGCTCTTTACTTTAACTATCATATATGTCTGCAGTCACAGCAGGTGTGTTTAGACCAGGACTACTTCACTGCAATGTAGCAAACTAAAACGAACAGTCAAGCACACTTCTCATAAAACTGTTGAGCAATATCTTAGAAAAACCCAACTAAGTAATTGTTTACATATTTCAACATTGCAGTCAACGCTCTAGCGCCACTACGTTCAAGACAACTGGGAACTCGGAAATCTCCCGACTTCTGATTTCATTGCGTTCAGGACAACTGGGAACCCGATCAACAACAACAACAAAAAACAAGCTCAGACTGGGTAAAACCGTTTTGAACGTTCATCCAACTCTGATTTTTTTTTGTCGGAGACTCTGGTATCTTTTATAGAGCTCCAAATATCTGACCTGAAGATCACTGACGTCATCATTTGACCTCGTTTTTTTTCCCCGAGTTTCCTTGTTGTCGTGATCTCTCTCGCTCTCTTCTCCATATCCCTCAGTTTCCGCTAGTTACCACAGCCACAAAGTCCCAAAAAAATTGTCTATATCGAAAAATTTATTAAAACAAAAATGTGCTTTTTTTGGTCTTAATTTAAGGTTAGGCATAGGGGTTAAACGTGTGATTTAATGTTTGGCTTAGGTTTAAAATCCCATTTTAAGAAGAGGCATTTTAATAATAGGCGAAGTATTTACCACGACTTTGTGACGTGGTTAAATAGTTACGACCCACTCGTGCCGACCCCCTTCGACCTCTTGATGCTCTGACGTAATGACGTGGGAACGTGCTCGGAGAGACAGACCACCGTATCCTGAACAACATCAGTTTAAATAACAAATGTGGTCTCGGCGGTTCGCCTTCAAAATAAAAGCCACCATTGAATGCGACGCAAACGGATAAAAAAAAAAATGAGTGGATTCATGCCACAATTGGACTAGATCATGCTGAATAAAGTTGGAATGTTGTTTATATAAATTCATCAAAAGACAATAATGAGTTAATTTGACACACAAAAAAAAGTTGAAATCGCACTGTGGATTGTTGACTTCAGAATTGCATTGTACAGCCTTCCCTATGGGATCTGGGGTCCATGAAATCGGGGTATCAGTGTCGTAGCTCTTATTTCAAGGACTTTAACCGTTGGAAATCACCTTCCCAGTTATCATATTGTGTGTATTGGACATTCATATTGTAATGTCCAGCCTTCCATATGGATCTTGGGTCCATCAAATTTGGTATCAGACTTCTTAGTGAGGCTGCTCTAGTCCATCTCCACCTTCCAACACTGCTCTACTACAGTCTACAAGTCAGTGTCCATCTCCACCTTCCAACACTGCTCTACTACAGTCTACAAGTCAGAGTCCATCTCCACCTTCCAACACTGCTCTACTACAGTCTACAAGTCAGAGTCCAGCTCCACCTTCCAACACTGCTCTACTACAGTCTACAAGTCAGAGTCCATCTCCACCTTCCAACACTGCTCTACTACAGTCTACAAGTCAGAGTCCAGGCTCCACCTTCCAACACTGCTCTACTACAGTCTACATGTTAGAGTCCAGCTCCACCTTCCAACACTGCTCTACTTCAGTCTACAAGTCAGAGTCCATCTCCACCTTCCAACACTGCTCTACTACAGTCTACAAGTCAGAGTCCATCTCCACCTTCCAACACTGCTCTACTACAGTCTACAAGTCAGAGTCCATCTCCACCTTCCAACACTGCTCCACTACAGTCTACAAGTCAGAGTTCAGGCTCCACCTTCCAACACTGCTCTACTACAGTCTACAAGTCAGAGTTCAGGCTCCACCTTCCACCACTGCTCTACTACAGTCTACAAGTCAGAGTCCAGCTCCACCTTCCAACACTGCTCTACAAGTCAGAGTCCAGCTCCACCTTCCAACACTGCTCTACTACAGTCTACAAGTCAGAGTTCAGGCTCCACCTTCCAACACTGCTCTACAAGTCAGAGTCCAGCTCCACCTTCCAACACTGCTCTACAAGTCAGAGTCCAGCTCCACCTTCCAACACTGCTCTACTACAGTCTACAAGTCAGAGTCCAGCTCCACCTTCCAACACTGCTCTACTACAGTCTACAAGTCAGAGTTCAGGCTCCACCTTCCAACACTGCTCTACTACAGTCTACAAGTCAGAGTTCAGGCTCCACCTTCCAACACTGCTCTACTACAGTCTACAAGTCAGAGTTCAGCCTCCACCTTCCAACACTGCTCTACTACAGTCTACAAGTCAGAGTTCAGCCTCCACCTTCCAACACTGCTCTACTACAGTCTACAAGTCAGAGTTCAGGCTCCACCTTCCAACACTGCTCTACTACAGTCTACATGTCAGAGTCCATCTCCACCTTCCAACACTGCTCTACTACAGTCTACAAGTCAGAGTCCAGCTCCACCTTCCAACACTGCTCCACTACAGTCTACAAGTCAGAGTCCAGCTCCACCTTCCAACACTGCTCTACTTCAGTCTACAAGTCAGAGTCCAGCTCCACCTTCCAACACTGCTCCACTACAGTCTACAAGTCAGAGTCCAGCTCCACCTTCCAACACTGCTCCACTACAGTCTACAAGTCAGAGTCCAGCTCCACCTTCCAACACTGCTCTACTACAGTCTACAAGTCAGAGTCCAGCTCCACTACACTCTACATGTCCAGCTCCATCATCCAACACACCAAAAATAAAAAATATTTTGATTGAGATGAATAAATAAACATAATAATAATAATAATATAATAAAACATGAATAAAAACATTGAAAATAGGTCCTGGAGATTTAATTTATGAATTTAATTTATGAATCTGTCGATTGTCTGAATGAACTATACCTGAAAACTGATTTAACTCAATGTGATGAAACACATACTGTAGATTCCTGTGAAAAATATCAATCCAGTGTTTTAACAGAATGGCAAGTTCATGTCCATTTTGGTAGAATCCCTTGCTTTCTGAGGTTTTATCACTAGGAGGACAAACCCCTAGTCAATGTGGAACATGTAATATAGTGTTAGTCAGATTTAAGCAATATTAGAACGAGCAATGTCAGTGTCCGGAATATAAATTTACAGTGCAGTCGGAAAGTATTCAGACCCCTTGACTTTTTCCACAATTTGTTACGTTACAGCCTTGTTCCAAAATAGATTCAATCGTTTTTTTGTCCCTCATCGATCACACAATACCCCATATTGACAAAGCAAAAACAGGTTTTTAGAAATATGACATGTACATACTTAAACTTTACACAGTACTTTGTTGAGGCAATCTCAAACTTTCTTCTCTGCAGATCCTCTCAAGCTCTGTCAGGATGGATGGGGAGTGTCGCTGCACAGCTATTTTCAGGTCTCTCCAGAGATGTTCGATCGGGTTCAAGTCCGGACTCTGGCTGGGCCACTCAAGGACATTCAAAGCCACTCCTGTGTTGTCTTGGCTGTGTGCTTAGGGTCGGTGTCCTGTTGGAAGGTGAACCTTCACACCAGTCTGAGGTCCTGAGCACTCTGGAGCAGGTTTTCATCAAGGATCTCCTCTGTACTTTGCTCTGGTTATCTTTCCCTCGATCCTGACTAGTCTCCCAGTCGCTGCCGCTGAAAAACATCCCCACAGCATGATGCTGGCACCACCATGCTTCACCATAGGGATGGTGCCAGGTTTCTTCCAGACGTGACGCTTGGCATTCAGGCCAGAGTTCAAATCTTGGTCTCATCAGACCAGAGAATCTCGTTTCTCATGGTCTGAGTCCTTTAGGTGCCTTTTGACAAACTCCAAGCGGGCTGTCATGTGCCTTTTACTGAGGAGTGGCTTCCGTCTTGCCACTCTACCATAAAGGCCTGATTTGGTGGAGTGCTGCAGAGATGGTTGTCCTTCTGGAAGGTTCTCCCATCTCCACAGAGGAACTTTGGAGCTCTGTCAGAGTGACCATCGGGTTCTTGGTCACCTCCCTGACCAAGGCCCTTCTCCCCCGATTGCTCAGTTTGGCCGGGCGGCCAGCTCTAGAAAGAGTCTTGGTGGTTCCAAGCTTCTTCCATTTAAGAATGATGGAGGCCCCTGTATTCTTGCTGCAGAATTGTTTTGGTACCCATCCCCAGATCTGTGCCTCGGCACAATCCTGTCTCGGAGCTCTACATATAGAGGAAGATGGCTCCGACGGAAACTTTGCAATATTACGTTTTTTTTTTATGTACTATTTTTGACATTATTAGCTCAGGAAATGTTTTGTGTCATTCATACAGCTGGGAAGAACTATTGGATATTAGAGCGGCGGTAACTCACCAGAACTACCAGCATTACGACCAGCAATACTGGCTTCCCTTTGTTCACTCTCCCCAGAGCATCGCCGGCGGAGAGGAGGCACTCAAGGAGGCCTGCTGGCTTGACTTAGAACCACCCACCGCTTCCTATTACTCGCTAATGTTCAGTCTTTGGATAACAAAGTTGATGAGCTTAGAGCAAGGATTTCTTTCCAGAGAGACATCGGGGCCTTTAAGATACTTTGTTTCACGGAAACATGGCTCACTTAGGAAACTCTGTGAAGCCAGCAGGATTCTCGGTACATCGCGCAGACAGGAATAAATATCTCTCCGGGAAGCAGAAGGGCGGCTCATGGTATAAGGACGACTCATGGTATAATTCTAGGAACATACAGGAACTCAAGTCCTTTTGTTCACCCGACCTAGAATACCTCACAATTAAATGCCGACCATATTATCTCCCAAGAGAATTCTCCTTCGTCATCGCCACGGTTGTTTACATCCCACCTCAAGCCGAAACCTCGACGACCCTCAAAGAACTTCACTGGACTTTATGCAAACTGGAAAGCTCATATCCTGAGGCTGCATTTATTGTAGCTGGGGGTTTTACCAAAGCAAATCTGAGGACTAGGCTGCCGAAATTCTATCAACATATTGACATGCCCTGCTCGCGTTATTAAGACTCTCGACCATTGCTATTCAAACTTCCGGGATGCTTACTAGGCCCTCCCCCGCCTTCCTTTTGGCAAATCTGACCACGACTCCATCTTGCTCCTCCCGTCCTATAGGCAGAAACTCAAACAGGAAGCGCCCGTGCTTCGTACTAGTCAACGCCGGTCTGACCAATCGGAATCCACGCTTCAGGATTGTTTTGATCGCGTGGACTGGAATACGTTTCCCGGGTAGCGTGCGAAAATAATCTAGACGCAGAAACAGTGGGCTGAGATATGTTCTGGGTAGCCTCGGATAATAACATTGATGTATACATGGATATGGTGACTGAGTTCATCAGGAAGTGTATAGGAGATGTTGTACCCACTGTGACTATTAAAACCTACCCTAATCCGAAACCGTGGAGAGATGGTAGCATTCGTGCGAAACTGAAAGCGCGAACCATCGCATTTAAACAATGGCAAGGCGGCTGGTAATATGGCGGAATATAAACAGTGTAGCTTTTCCCTCCGCAAGGCAATCAAACAAGCTAAACGTCAGAACAGAGACAAAGTGGAGTCACAATTCAACGGCTCAGACACGAGACGTATGTGGCAGTGTCTACAGACAATCACAGACTACAAAAGGAAAACCAGCCTTGCTTCCGGACAGGCTAAACACATTCTTTGCACGCTTTGAGGATAACACAGCGCCACCGACACGGCCCGCTACCAAGGACTGTGGGCTCTCCTTCTCCGTGGCCGACGAGAGTGAAACATTTAAACGTGTTAACCCTCGCAAGGCTGCTGGTTCAGATGGCATCCCTAGCCGCATCGTCAGAACATGCGCAGACCAGCTGGCTCTGAGGAGAACGCTACCTGTCCGACTGTAAAGTTTGGTGGAGGAGGAATAATGGTCTGGGGCTGTTTTTCATGGTTCAGGCCCCTTAGTTCCAGTGAAGGGAAATCTTAATGCTACAGCATACAATGACATTCTAGACGATTCTGTGCTTCCAACTTTGTGGCAACACTTTGGGGAAGGCCCTTTCCTGTTTCAGCATGACAATGCCCCCATGCACAAAGCAAGGTAAACTAAGTAACTAAGGTTCAGGGTAGAGTACCGGGTGGTAGCCGGCTAGTAACAGGTTCAGGGTAGAGTACCGGGTGGTAGCCAGCTAGTAACAGGTTCAGGGTAGAGTACTGGGTGGTAGCCAGCTAGTTACAGGTTCAGGGTAGAGTACCGGGTGGTAGCCGGCTAGTAACAGTAACTAAGGTTCAGGGTAGAGTACCGGGTGGTAGCCGGCTAGTAACAGGTTCAGGGTAGAGTACCGGGTGGTAGCCAGCTAGTAACAGGTTCAGGGTAGAGTACTGGGTGGTAGCCGGCTAGTAACAGTAACTAAGGTTCAGGGTAGAGTACTGGGTGGTAGCCAGCTAGTAACAGGTGCAGGGTAGAGTACCGGGTGGTAGCCAGCTAGTAACAGGTGCAGGGTAGAGTACTGGGTGGTAGCCGGCTAGTAACAGTAACTAAGGTTCAGGGTAGAGTACCGGGTGGTTGCCGGCTAGTAACAGTAACTAAGGTTCAGGGTAGAGTACCGGGTGGTAGCCAGCTAGTAACAGTCTCTAAGGTTCAGGGTAGAGTACCGGGTGGTAGCCAGCTAGTAACAGGTTCAGGGTAGAGTACCGGGTGGTAGCCAGCTAGTAACAGGTTCAGGGTAGAGTACTGGGTGGTAGCCGGCTAGTAACAGGTTCAGGGTAGAGTACTGGGTGGTAGCCAGCTAGTAACAGGTTCAGGGTAGAGTACTGGGTGGTAGCCAGCTAGTAACAGGTTCAGGGTAGAGTACTGGGTGGTAGCCGGCTAGTAACACGTTCAGGGTAGAGTACCGGGTGGTAGCCGGCTAGTAACAGTAACTAAGGTTCAGGGTAGAGTACTGGGTGGTAGCCGGCTAGTAACAGTAACTAAGGTTCAGAGTAGAGTACCGGGTGGTAGCCAGCTAGTAACAGGTTCAGGGTAGAGTACCGGGTGGTAGCCGGCTAGTAACAGGTTCAGGGTAGAGTACCGGGTGGTAGCCAGCTAGTTACAGGTTCAGGGTAGAGTACTGGGTGGTAGCCGGCTAGTAACAGTAACTAAGGTTCAGGGTAGAGTACCGGGTGGTAGCCAGCTAGTAACAGGTTCAGGGTAGAGTACTGGGTGGTAGCCAGCTAGTTACAGGTTCAGGGTAGAGTACTGGGTGGTAGCCAGCTAGTAACAGTAACTAAGGTTCAGGGTAGAGTACCGGGTGGTAGCCGGCTAGTAACAGGTTCAGGGTAGAGTACCGGGTGGTAGCCGGTTAGTAACAGGTTCAGGGTAGAGTACTGGGTGGTAGCCGGCTAGCAACAGTAACTAAGGTTCAGGGTAGAGTACCGGGTGGTAGCCGGCTAGTAACAGGTTCAGGGTAGAGTACTGGGTGGAGGCCGGCTAGTAACAGTAACTAAGGTTCAGGGTAGAGTACCGGGTGGTAGCCAGCTAGTAACAGGTTCAGGGTAGAGTACCGGGTGGTAGCCGGCTAGTTACAGGTTCAGGGTAGAGTACTGGGTGGAGGCCGGCTAGTTACAGTAACTAAGGTTCAGGGTAGAGTACTGGGTGGTAGCCAGCTAGTAACAGTCTCTAAGGTGCAGGGTAGAGTACCGGGTGGTAGCCAGCTAGTAACAGTCTCTAAGGTGCAGGGTAGAGTACCGGGTGGTAGCCAGCTAGTAACAGGTTCAGGGTAGAGTACCGGGTGGTAGCCAGCTAGTAACAGGTTCAGGGTAGAGTACTGGGTGGTAGCCGGCTAGTAACAGGTTCAGGGTAGAGTACTGGGTGGTAGCCAGCTAGTAACAGGTTCAGGGTAGAGTACTGGGTGGTAGCCAGCTAGTAACAGGTTCAGGGTAGAGTACTGGGTGGTAGCCAGCTAGTAACAGGTTCAGGGTAGAGTACTGGGTGGTAGCCGGCTAGTAACACGTTCAGGGTAGAGTACCGGGTGGTAGCCAGCTAGTAACAGGTTCAGGGTAGAGTACTGGGTGGTAGCCGGCTAGTAACAGTAACTAAGGTTCAGGGTAGAGTACTGGGTGGTAGCCGGCTAGTAACAGTAACTAAGGTTCAGGGTAGAGTACCGGGTGGTAGCCAGCTAGTAACAGGTTCAGGGTAGAGTACTGGGTGGTAGCCAGCTAGTAACAGGTTCAGGGTAGAGTACTGGGTGGAGGCCGGCTAGTAACAGTAACTAAGGTTCAGGGTAGAGTACCGGGTGGTAGCCAGCTAGTAACAGGTTCAGGGTAGAGTACCGGGTGGTAGCCGGCTAGTAACAGGTTCAGGGTAGAGTACTGGGTGGAGGCCGGCTAGTTACAGCAACTAAGGTTCAGGGTAGAGTACTGGGTGGTAGCCAGCTAGTAACAGGTTCAGGGTAGAGTACCCGGTGGAGGCCGGCTAGTAACAGTAACTAAGGTTCAGGGTAGAGTACCGGGTGGTAGCCGGCTAGTAACAGTAACTAAAGTTAAGGACAGGGTACTGGGTGGAGGCCGGACCACTTCAGGTTGTCAGTGATGTGCACGCAGAGGATCTTGAAGATTTTCACGCCCTCCACTGAGGTCCCGTCGATGTGGATAGGGGGTGCTCCACTCTGCTGTCTCCTGAAGTCCACGATCAATCAGGACTTGTACCGGGTGGTACAAGTCCTGGACTTACAGGCCTTGGACCTACAGGACTTACAGGCCTTGGACCTGACCAATGCCTGTAATGGGGGACCTGACCAATGCCTTTAATGGGGGGACCTGACCATGGCCTTTAATGGGGGACCTGACTATGGCCTGTAATGGGGGACCTGACCAAGGCCTGTAATGGGGCGACCTGACCAAGGCCTTTAATGGGGGACCTGACCAAGGCCTTTAATGGGGGACCTGACCAAGGCCTGTAATGGGGGACCTGACCAAGGCCTGTAATGGGGGACCTGACCAAGGCCTTTAATGGGGGACCTGACCAAGGCCTTTAATGGGGGACCTGACCAAGGCCTGTAATGGGGGACCTGACCAAGGCCTTTAATGGGGGACCTGACCAATGCCTTTAATGGGGGACCTGACCAATGCCTTTAATGGGGGACCTGACCAATGCCTTTAATGGGGGACCTGACCAAGGCCTTTAATGGGGGACCTGACCAAGGCCTTTAATGGGGGACCTGACCAAGGCCTGTAATGGGGCGACCTGACCAAGGCCTGTAATGGGGGACCTGACCAAGGCCTTTAATGGTGGACCTGACCAATGCCTTTAATGGGGGACCTGACCATGGCCTTTAATGGGGGACCTGACCAAGGCCTTTAATGGTGGACCTGACCAAGGCCTTTAATGGGGGACCTGACCATGGCCTTTAATGGGGGACCTGACTATGGCCTTTAATGGGGGACCTGACCAAGGCCTGTAATGGGGGACCTGACCAAGGCCTGTAATGGGGGACCTGACCAAGGCCTTTAATGGGGGACCTGACCAAGGCCTTTAATGGGGGACCTGACCATGGCCTGTAATGGGGGACCTGACCAAGGCCTTTAATGGGGGACCTGACCAATGCCTTTAATGGGGGACCTGACCATGGCCTTTAATGGGGGACCTGACCAAGGCCTGTAATGGGGGACCTGACCAAGGCCTGTAATGGGGGTCCTGACCAAGGCCTGTAATGGGGGACCTGACCATGGCCTGTAATGGGGGACCTGACCAAGGCCTTTAATGGGGGACCTGACCAAGGCCTTTAATGGGGGACCTGACCAAGGCCTTTAATGGGGGACCTGACCAAGGCCTGTAATGGGGGACCTGACCAAGGCCTGTAATGGGGGACCTGACCAAGGCCTGTAATGGGGGACCTGACCAAGGCCTGTAATGGGGGACCTGACCAAGGCCTGTAATGGGGGACCTGACCAAGGCCTGTAATGGGCGACCTGACCAAGGCCTGTAATGGGGGACCTGACCAAGGCCTGTAATGGGGGACCTGACCAAGGCCTTTAATGGGGGACCTGACCAAGGCCTGGTATCCAAATATTGCTTTCATGCAGACACCCCTGAGAACATGTAGCATGTGCAATAATTCTTGTAATATTTATCACAGCTATGTAATCCGTGCGCCCAAGACATTACTAGTAAAGATGGAAATGACAACACAAAGCAATTTGCCTACACATTTCGCTCTACACAGAGCAAGTACACATATGAATTTTCACGTGTAATCACATTTTTTTCCAGATAAATGTAATTGTTTTTTTTTGAAAAATATACATTCAAGGAACAACATTGGTACATCTGTAACGCCCTGGCCATAGAGAGGGGTTTTTCTGTTCTTTATTTTGGTTAGGCCAGGGTGTTACATTGGGTGGGCGTTCTATGTTCGTTTTCTAGTTTTTTTTTTTTGTATTTCTTTGTTTTGGGCCGTGTGTGTGGCTCCCAATCAGGCACAGCTGAAGTTCGTTGTTGCTGATTGGGAGTCACACATAAGGAGCCTGTTTTTCCGAGGAGCCTTGGGTCTACTCTCTCTCACGACAGCCGCTACATACATTAAACATTGGTACATGAACTCTACTCAAGAAAGTAAATCTACAGCCTTACTTATAAGGGCTTGTGAAGTAAGCAATTTCATGGTAAAGTCTACGACCTGTTGTATTCAGCTCATGTGACAAATACAATTTTGATTTGATTTTAGATTTGGTGTTTTGAAGAAGGTAGAACAAGTATTTTTCCGAAAGCTACATTTGTTGTGGTAGCACGTAGTAAAACACAAAGTACACATTTCCTGGATATCAGTGAAACTTATTTACAATTGTGTTCTGTGGGTGTCACTGAGTAGGCCGACACCCCAGATCCATAGGTAAGGCTGTACCCTACAGTGTAATATATAGGACCTATGCCCCAATGCAATCCTGAAGAAGATACAGTGAATTCAACAGATTTGTATCTCTTTTATTGTTGTTGTATAAAATTTACGAATTATTGTTATTATAAAATATATTAATTATATAACAACATTCCAAACTTATTTAGCATTATCTAGTTCAATTGTGCCACGATTCCCACTATTTTCATGCGTTTGCATCACTATCAATGGGAAACTTTTAATTTGAAGGCGAACCGCCGATTCCACTATTGTTGCTCACGACACACACGTCTTGGAGCGAGAGATGCCAGACGTCTCTCCGGCTATTATCATCAACAAATAACTATTGTTTTCTCTCTTTTTTTTTGATGATGATGATAGTTTTAAACAATACCAACAGTGGCGAATTACTTATTTTGTGAAAAGTTATGCGAGTTGTTGTGTTGTTTTGGTAAAAAATTTGGGGGGAGACTTTCGCGCACGTCTCCGGCAGCCAGTCGGTTTCTCAGAGTAATTCGGGAAATGTTGCTGGTATCCATTGTATCGGAGTTGCAGCGCGAGTTAGTCGTCTTCTTTCCCACACTAGGATATTGTTTCTCTGCGATGGCTGAGGCGAGGAGAATGGAGGACGAGGAGCAGGAGAGTTTGAGAGGAGAGCATAGGGAACCTGTTATAAGACTGACCAACTCATCTGGAGGTAAAATATCTCACCGAACAAACTTTCCCCACAATCTCTGGTTAAATATTCATTAGTGCACACTGTAGAACAACGTTTTGCAACGGAACACACAAAAAGAGAGGATTTCTTCTTTGTTCAGTCAGTCCTGTTTCTGTACATTCTTTCATTTGATACCTGGTCAGGGTTGGCTGGACTCTGTTGGATAGGACTAAGGATTTCGTCCCAAATGGCACCCTATTTCCTAGATAGTGCACACTCCTTTCGATCAGAGCCCAGGTCAAAAATAGTGCACTACATAGGGAATAGGGTGCTGTTTCAGACACTGCTAGGGAGGATGCAAAACACAACAAATCTTCACATTCCTTCAGCCTGACAGTTATGGGAAGACACAAATGCATCCTGCAGGCGTCAAGTACAATTGCTCTCTGGCCAGAGTGAAAAAAACTAGGCCTAGATACAATCTACAGGCACCACATTTACTAACTCTCTCTCTGTGTGTGTGTGTGTGTGTGTGTGTGTGTGTGTGTGTGTGTGTGTGTGTGTGTGTGTGTGTGTAAGTGTGTGTGTGTGTGTGTGTGTGTGTGTGTGTGTGTGTGTGTGTGTGTGTGTGTGTCCTGGCATGGCCTACCCTCTGCATTCCTGGGGTGAATCAGCTCTCCCTGGAACCTCCTCTCAGAGCACGCACGCACACACGCACACACACACACACACACACACACACACACACACACACACACACACACACACACACACACACACAGAGTTAGGAAATGTGGTGTTTCTGTTCAGAGGTGGATATTCATAAGGTCCTAAATAAATCCTTCCTATCAGTGTTATAATGCATTATAGCTCATGCATAATGAAACATTAAGCATTTACACTAAGAGCAATTAGCCTGTGTCCCAAATGGCACCCTAAATATAGTGCATTCGGAAAGTATTCAGACCCCTTGACTTTTTCCACATTTTGTTACTTTACAACCTTATTCTAAAATTGATTAAATTGTTTTTTTCCCCTCATCCATCTACACACAATATCCCATAATGACATCACAATATCCCATAATGACATCACAATATCCCATAATGACATCACAATACCCCATAATGACATCACAATACCCCATAATGACCAAGCAAAAACAGTGTTTTGAAACTTTAGCAAATTTATTAAAAAAATAATATCTGAAATATCACATTTCCATAAGTATTCAGACCCTTTACTCAGTACTTTGTTGAAGCACCTTGGGCAGCGATTACAGCCTTGAGTCTTCTTGGGTATGACGCTACAAGCTTGGCACACCTGTATTTGGGGAGTTTCTCCCATTCTTCTCTACAGATCCTCTCAATCTCTGTCAGGTTGGATGGGGAGCGTCGCTGCACAGCTATTTTCAGGTCTCTCCAGAGATGTTCGATCGGGTTCAAGTCCGGGCTCTGGCTGGGCCACTCAAGGACATTCAAAGCCACTCCTGCGTTGTCTTGGCTGTGTGCTTAGGGTCGTTGTCCTTTTGGAAGGTGAACCTTCGTCCCAGTCTGAGGTCCTGAGTGCTCTGGAGCAGGTTTTCATCAAGGATCTCTCTGTACTTTGCTCTGTTCATCTTTCCCTCGATCCTGACTAGTCTCCTAGTCCCTGCTGCCGCTGAAAAACATCCCCACTGCATGATGCTGCCACCACCATGCTTCACCGTAGGGATGGTGCCAGGTTTCCTCCAGAAGTGACGCTTGACATTCAGGCCAAAGAGTTCAATTCTTGGTTTCATCAGACCAGAGAATCTTGTTTCTCATGGTCTGAAAGTCCTCTAGATGCCTTTTGGCAAACTCCAAGCAGGCTGTCATGTGCCTTTTACTGAGGAGTGGCTTCAGTCTGGCCACTCTACCATAAAGGCCTGATTGGTGGAGTGCTGCAGAGATGGTTGTTCTTCTGGAAGGTTCTCCCATCTCCACAGAGGAACTCTGGAGCTCTGTCAGAGTGACCATCGGGTTCTTGGGGAGTTATCTATCTTTATTCTATTGGACCAGGGGAGTTATCTATCTTTATTCTATTGGACCAGGGGAGTTATCTATCTTTATTCTATTGGACCAGGGGAGTTATCTATCTTTATTCTATTGGACCAGGGGAGTTATCTATCTTTATTCTATTGGACCAGGGGAGTTATCTATCTTTATTCTATTGGACCAGGAGAGTTATCTATCTTTATTCTATTGGCACGGGAGGGGGAGTTATCTATCTTTATTCTATTGGACCAGGGGAGTTATCTATCTTTATTCTATTGGACCAGGGGGAGTTATCTATCTTTATTCTATTGGACCAGGGGAGTTATCTATCTTTATTCTATTGGACCAGGGGAGTTATCTATCTTTATTCTATTGGACCAGGGGGAGTTATCTATCTTTATTCTATTGGACCAGGGGGAGTTATCTATCTTTATTCTATTGGACCAGGGGAGTTATCTATCTTTATTCTATTGGACCAGGGGAGTTATCTATCTTTATTCTATTGGACCAGGGGAGTTATCTATCTTTATTCTATTGGACCAGGGGGAGTTATCTATCTTTATTCTATTGGACCAGGGGAGTTATCTATCTTTATTCTATTGGACCAGGGGAGTTATCTATCTTTATTCTATTGGACCAGGGGAGTTATCTATCTTTATTCTATTGGACCAATGGAGTTATCTATCTTTATTCTATTGGACCAGGGGAGTTATCTATCTTTATTCTATTGGACCAGGGGAGTTATCTATCTTTATTCTATTGGACCAGGTAAATTGAGAATGGGGGAGTTACAGGGGGAATACGCCTGTTGGATGCTGATCATGTCCAAGGTAGTAAGAGTGGCCAGGTAACCTGTAGCTACTGTTCTCTCAGTAACCATGCTCTTATCTCTCTCTCTTTCTCTCCCTCTCTTTCTCTCCTCTCGCTCTCTCTCTCGCTCTCGCTCTCTCTCTCTCTTTCTCTCTTCTCGCTCGCTCTCTCTCTCTCTTTCTCCCTCTCTTTCTCTCCTCTCGCTCTCCTCTCTTTCTTCCTCTCGCTCTCCTCTCTTTCTCCCTCTCTTTCTCTCCTCTCACTCTCTCTCTCTCTCTCTTTCTCTCTCTCTTTCTCCCTCTCTTTCTCTCCTCTCTTTCTCTCTTCTCTTTCTCTCCTCTCTCTCTCTCTCTCTTTCTCTCCTCTTTCTCCCTCTCTTTCTCTCCTCTCGCTCTCCTCTCTTTCTCTCCTCTTTCTCCCTCTCTTTCTCTCCTCTCGCTCTCCTCTCGCTCTCTCTCTTTCTCCCTCTCTCGCTCTCCTCTCGCTCTCTCTCTTTCTCCCTCTCTTTCTCTCCTCTTGCTCTCCTCTCTCTCTCTCTCTCTCTCTCTCTCTTTCTCTCCTCTCTTTCTCTCCTCTCTTTCTCCCTCCCTTTCTCTCCTCTCGCTCTCTCTTTCTCTCCTCTCTCTCTCCTCTCTTTCTCTCTCTCTCCTCTCTTTCTCTCTCTCTCTCTCTCTCTCTCTCTCTCTCTCTCTCTCTCTTTCTCTCCTCTCTTTCTCTCTCTCTCTCTCTCTCTGTTATCTCTCTCTCTCTCTCTTCCTCAGAGAGGCACAAGGAACACAGACTGAGGTGAGTTCTGACAGATAACTGTCATATCATGTTAATTACCTTGCTTGACAAACACACACACACACACACACACACACACACACACACACACACACACACACACACACACACACACACACACACACACACACACACATGGCTATCAGGTTAGGAGGTATTATCAGGGCTAGTGGTTGGGTGAGAAATTTCCCTCCTGAACAAGTGTAGTAGACTATCTGACTTCCTCCAATAAACCAATTTAGCAGGACCTCAGGAAGAGTAGCTGCTGTCTTGGAACTAATGGGGATCAATGATAAATACAAATACATTAGTTCCTGCCAAGGCAGCAGCTACTCTTCCTGGGGGTTTATTAAGGATCCCCATTAGTTCCTGCCAAGGCAGCAGCTACTCTTCCTGGGGTTTATTATGGATCCCCGTTAGTTCCTGCCAAGGCAGCAGCTACTCTTCCTGGGGTTTATTATGGATCCCCGTTAGTTCCTGCCAAGGCAGCAGCTACTCTTCCTGGGGTTTATTATGGATCCCCGTTAGTTCCTGCCAAGGCAGCAGCTACTCTTCCTGGGGTTTATTATGGATCCCCGTTAGTTCCTGCCAAGGCAGCAGCTACTCTTCCTGGGGTTTATTATGGATCCCCGTTAGTTCCTGCCAAGGCAGCAGCTACTCTTCCTGGGGTTTATAATAGATCCCCATTAGTTCCTGCCAAGGCAGCAGCTACTCTTTCTGGGGTTTATTATGGATCTCCATTAGTTCCTGTCAAGGCAGCAGCTACTCTTCCTGGGGTTTATTGTGGATCCCCATTAGTTCCTTCCAAGGCAGCAGCTACTCTTCCTGGTGGTTTTTATGGATCCCCATTAGTTCCTGCCAAGGCAGCAGCTACTCTTCCTGGGGTTTATTATGGATCCCCATTAGTTCCTGCCAAGGCAGCAGCTACTCTTCCTGGTGGTTTTTATGGATCCCCATTAGTTCTTGTCAAGGCAGCAGCTACTCTTCCTGGGGTGTATTGTGGATCCCCATTAGTTCCTGCCAAGGCAGCAGCTACTCTTCCTGGTGGTTTTTATGGATCTCCATTAGTTCCTGTCAAGGCAGCAGCTACTCTTCCTGGGGTTTATTGTGGATCCCCATTAGTTCCTTCCAAGGCAGCAGCTACTCTTCCTGGTGGTTTTTATGGATCCCCATTAGTTCCTGCCAAGGCAGCAGCTACTCTTCCTGGGGTTTATTATGGATCCCCATTAGTTCCTGCCAAGGCAGCAGCTACTCTTCCTGGGGTTTATTATGGATCCCCATTAGTTCCTGCCAAGGCAGCAGCTACTCTTCCTGGGGTTTTATTATGGATCCCCATTAGTTCCTGCCAAGGCAGCAGCTACTCTTCCTGGGGTTTATAATGGATCCCCATTAGTTCCTGCCAAGGCAGCAGCTACTCTTCCTGGGGTTTATTATGGATCCCCATTTAGTTCCTGCCAAGGCAGCAGCTACTCTTCCTGGGGTTTATTATGGATCCCCATTTAGTTCCTGCCAAGGCAGCAGCTACTCTTCCTGGGGTTTATTATGGATCCCCATTAGTTCCTGCCAAGGCAGCAGCTACTCTTCCTGGGGTTTATTATGGACCCCCATTAGTTCCTGCCAAGGCAGCAGCTACTCTTCCTGGGGTTTATAATGAATGCCCATTAGTTCCTGCCAATGCAGCAGCTACTCTTCCTGGGGGTTTATAATGAATGCCCATTAGTTCCTGCCAATGCAGCAGCTACTCTTCCTGGGGGTTTATTATGGATCCCCATTAGTTCCTGCCAAGGCAGCAGCTACTCTTCCTGGGGTTTATTATGGATCCCCATTAGTTCCTGCCAAGGGAGAAGCTACTCTTCCTGGGGTTTATTATGGATCTCCATTAGTTCCTGCCAAGGCAGCAGCTACTCTTCCTGCGGTTTATTATGGATCCCCATTAGTTCCTGCCAAGGCAGCAGCTACTCTTCCTGGGGTTTATTATGGATCCCCATTAGTTCCTGCCAATGCAGCAGCTACTCTTCCTGGGGGTTTATTATGGATCCCCATTAGTTCCTGCCAAGGGAGCAGCTACTCTTCCTGGGGTTTATTATGGATCCCCATTAGTTCCTGCCAAGGCAGCAGCTACTCTTCCTGGGGGTTTATTATGGATCCCCATTAGTTCCTGCCAAGGCAGCAGCTACTCTTCCTGGGGTTTATTATGGATCCCCATTAGTTCCTGCCAAGGGAGAAGCTACTCTTCCTGGGGTTTATTATGGATCCCCATTAGTTCCTGCCAAGGCAGCAGCTACTCTTCCTGCGGTTTATTATGGATCCCCATTAGTTCCTGCCAAGGCAGCAGCTACTCTTCCTGGGGTTTATTATGGATCCCCATTAGTTCCTGCCAATGCAGCAGCTACTCTTCCTGGGGGTTTATTATGGATCCCCATTAGTTCCTGCCAAGGGAGCAGCTACTCTTCCTGGGGTTTATTATGGATCCCCATTAGTTCCTGCCAAGGCAGCAGCTACTCTTCCTGGGGTTTATTATGGATCCCCATTAGTTCCTGCCAATGCAGCAGCTACTCTTCCTGGGGGTTTATTATGGATCCCCATTAGTTCCTGCCAAGGGAGCAGCTACTCTTCCTGGGGTTTATTATGGATCCCCATTAGTTCCTGCCAAGGCAGCAGCTACTCTTCCTGGGGTTTATTATGGATCCCCATTAGTTCCTGCCAAGGCAGCAGCTACTCTTCCTGGGGTTTATTATGGATCCCCATTAGTTCCTGCCAAGGGAGCAGCTACTCTTCCTGGGGTTTATTATGGATCCCCATTAGTTCCTGCCAAGGGAGCAGCTACTCTTCCTGG
This sequence comes from Salmo salar, assembly GCF_905237065.1. Classification (NCBI taxonomy): domain Eukaryota; kingdom Metazoa; phylum Chordata; class Actinopteri; order Salmoniformes; family Salmonidae; genus Salmo; species Salmo salar. The sequence goes on from NC_059448.1 coordinate 2,652,043, forward strand.
GGTTTATTATGGATCCCCATTAGTTCCTGCCAAGGCAGCAGCTACTCTTCCTGGGGTTTATTATGGATCCCCATTTAGTTCCTGCCAAGGCAGCAGCTACTCTTCCTGGGGTTTATTATGGATCCCCATTAGTTCCTGCCAAGGCAGCAGCTCCTCTTCCTGGGGGTTTTTATGGATCCCCATTCGTTACTATTCTTAGGTAGCGGAATGACTTTACCTTCCCTCCAGGCCTGAGGCCACACTTTCTAGTCGGCTTAAATTGAAAATATGGCAAATAGGAGTGGCAATATCGTCCGCTATTATCCTCAGTAAGTTTCCATCCAAGTTGTCAGACCCCGGTGGCTTGTCATTGTTGATCGACAACAATTATTTATTCACCTCTTCCCCACTCACTTTACGGAATTCAATGTACAGTTCTTGTCTTTCAGAATTTGGTCGGATATACTTGGATATGTAGCGTCGCCGTTTTTTGCTGGCATGTCATCCCTAAGCTTGCTAATCTTGCCAATGGAAAAATCATTAAAGTCGTCGGCAATATCAGTGGGTTTTGTAATGAATGAGCATCTGATTCAATGAATGATGGGGCTGAGTTTGCCTTTTTCCCCCCAAAATGTCATTTAAGTTGCTCCAAAGCTTTTTTACTGTCATTCTTTACGTCATTTATCTTTGTTTCATAGTGTAGTTTCTTCTTTTTATTCAGTTTAGTCACATGATTCCTCCATTTGCAGTACGTTAGCCAATCGGTTGTGCAGCCAGACTTATTTGCCTCAAACCTTTAGCCTCGTCCCTCTCACCCATACCATTTTTCAATTCCTCATCAATCCACGGGGATTTAACAGTTTTTTACAGTCATTTTCTTTAATGAGTGTTTATTAGTAACTGGGTTAAGCAACATCATGAATGTGTTCAGATCAGCGTCTGGTTGCTCCTCATTACTCACCACAGACCAACAAATATTATTTACATCAACATCATATGAATCAGTACAAAACTTATTGTATGACCTCTTATACACTATATTAGGCCCAGCCTTTGGGACTTTGGTTTTCCTAGATATGGCTGCTATATTGTGATCACTACATCCGATGGATCTGGATACTGCTTTAAAGCAGATTTCTGCAGCGTTAGTAAAGATGTGATCAATACATTTTGATGATTTCATTCCTGTTCTGTTTGTAACTACCCTGGTAGGTTGACTGATAACCTGAACCAGGTTACAGGCACTGGTTACAGCTTGAAGCTTTCTCTTTAGTGGGCAGCTTGATGAAAGCCAGTCAATATTTAAATCACCCAGAAAATAGACCTCTCTGTTGATATCACATACATTATCAAGCATTTCACACATTATCCAGATACTGACTGTTAAGCACTTGGTGGTCTATAGCAGCTTCCCACCAGAATGGGGCTTTAGGTGAGGCAGATGAACCTGTAGCCATATTACTTCAACAGTATTTAACATTATCCAGATACTGACTGTTAACACTTGGTGGTCTATAGCAGCTTCCCACCAGAATGGGCTTTAGGTGAGGCAGATGAACCTGTAGCCATATTACTTCAACAGTATTTAACATGAGATCGTCTCTAAGCTTTACAGGAATGTGGTTCTGAATATAAACAACAACACCTCCACCGTTGGCATTCCTGTATTTTCTGTAAATGTTATAACCAATGGGGATCCATAATAAATACACACACACACACACACACACACACACACACACACACACACACACACACACACACACACACACACACACACCTTAGCTGTGTTTCTGGAAGGAAACCTGCACTATGTATTCTGTAATGGAGAAAGATAGCAGGTTGAATGAAGGAATGACATCACTTTCTCTTTCCCTTGATTCTTTCCTTCTTCCTTTCCTCCAGCCAAGGACCTCTGTCCTCCATCAGGGCCGCCATTAAGAGGAGTGAGTGTCCCTGTCTTTTACTCTTCCTTTATTACTCTACACAACAACTGATGACTTGTCTGTATATAGGAGCTGCTCCTGGACGAAGTTTCCCCTAGGTACAGATCTAGGATCAGTTTCCCCTCAACCAAGCGTAGCCTTAATCGTTAGTGGGGAAAATGCAAAACTGACCCAAGATCAGGGGGAACTGTTGTTAGTGCTATAAATCTATATAAGCTATCATCTTTCCTGGTGTTAGTAGCACTTGCCGCTTTCAAGACGACTGGGAACTGGGAAAATACGAAGTCAAATCGTGACGTCAGTGATCTTCAGGTCGGAAAGTCGGAGCTCTAGAAAAGAGGCCCGAGTTGGAATTCCGAGTTGGATGACTCTTCAAAACGATTTTTGACAGTTGTACCTGTTTTTTTTTTTTTTTTTTTTTCCTGAGTTCCCAATTGTCTTGAACGCGCTGAAGACGGAAGTCTGACATTTCCAAGTTTTCCCAGTTGTTTTGAACACGGCATTATGACTAGGCCATCTCATGTTATGAGCTTTATAATGAGTGTGATGGTTAAATTTCCCCTCTTGACCAGGTGTCTGTCCCTTGTGAAAGAGGTTTTCAGACCTCAATAGTACTTCCCGGTTAAATAAAAATCAATAAAAAAAAAAAAACGGTGTTTCTCTGTCTCAGCGTCAACTAGATCCACTTCCCTGAGCGAGAGCAACCCCAGAGACAGGAGGTGAGTTTCACGGCTGAGTTTAGTGACGCATTTCACAGGTCCAGATCAGATCCAGATCCAGATCAGATCCAGATCAGATCCAGATCAGATCCAGATCCAGATCAGATCCAGATCAGATACACCCAAGTTTCAGCTTTCTGGTGTCTTTCATCATGATAGATTGAGCTTTGATTACATGCCTCTGGCCTGTGGTATACTGATGTCCTCTGGCCTGTGGTATACTGATGTCCTCTGGCCTGTGGTATACCGATGTCCTCTGGCCTGTGGTATACTGATGTCCTCTGGCCTGTGGTATACCGATGTCCTCTGGCCTGTGGTATACCGATGTCCTCTGGCCTGTGGTATACCGATGTCCTCTGGCCTGTGGTATACCGATGTCCTCTGGCCTGTGGTATACCGATGTCCTCTGGCCTGTGGTATACCGATGTCCTCTGGCCTGTGGTATACCGATGTCCTCTGGCCTGTGGTATACTGATGTCCTCTGGCCTGTGGTATACCGATGTCCTCTGGCCTGTGGTATACTGATGTCCTCTGGCCTGTGGTATACCGATGTCCTCTGGCCTGTGGTATACTGATGTCCTCTGGCCTGTGGTATACCGATGTCCTCTGGCCTGTGGTATACCGATGTCCTCTGGCCTGTGGTATACCGATGTCCTCTGGCCTGTGGTATACCGATGTCCTCTGGCCTGTGGTATACCGATGTCCTCTGGCCTGTGGTATACCGATGTCCTCTGGCCTGTGGTATACCGATGTCCTCTGGCCTGTGGTATACCGATGTCCTCTGGCCTGTGGTATACCGATGTCCTCTGGCCTGTGGTATACCGATGTCCTCTGGCCTGTGGTATACCGATGTCCTCTGGCCTGTGGTATACCGATGTCCTCTGGCCTGTGGTATACCGATGTCCTCTGGCCTGTGGTATACCGATGTCCTCTGGCCTGTGGTATACCGATGTCCTCTGGCCTGTGGTATACCGATGTCCTCTGGCCTGTGGTATACCGATGTCCTCTGGCCTGTGGTATACCGATGTCCTCTGGCCTGTGGTATACCGATGTCCTCTGGCCTGTGGTATACCGATGTCCTCTGGCCTGTGGTATACCGATGTCCTCTGGCCTGTGGTATACCGATGTCCTCTGGCCTGTGGTATACCGATGTCCTCTGGCCTGTGGTATACCGATGTCCTCTGCCCTGTGGTATACTGATGTCCTCTGGCCTGTGGTATACCGATGTCCTCTGGCCTGTGCTATACCGATGTCCTCTGGCCTGTGGTATACCGATGTCCTCTGGCCTGTGGTATACTGATGTCCTCTGGCCTGTGGTATACTGATGTCCTCTGGCCTGTGGTATACTGATGTCCTCTGCGTGTTATTAAAAGCCGTCCAGAGATCACCATCCTATCAGCTGAGCCGCTGGCGTCCAACACCTGGTTCCCCGGGGCTTCTGGGGGATTCCCTCCGCCCCCTCCTCCTGCTGCTGTGATCTGGGGCAGCAGTATACCTCCTACTATACAGGTAACGAACCCTCCTCTTCCTCCTCCTCCCACCACTATGATCTGGGGCTGCAGTATACCTCCTTCTATAGGGTACAGAAAGAATGGCGTGGATGACAATTTAATCTTCTTATGATGACGGACACCCACGTCATCTCCTATAATATGATGATGGACAATACCAGTCAAAAGTTTGGACACACCGACTCATTCAAGGGTTTTTCTTTATTTTTAATATTTTATACATTGTAGAATTATAGTGAAGACATCAGAACTATGAAATACCACATATGGAATCATGTAGTAACCAAAAAAGTGTTAAACAAATCAAAATATATTTTATAAACTCAGCAAAAACAGAAACGTCCTCTCACTGTCAACAGCGTTTATTTTCAGCAAACTTAACATGTGTAAATATTTGTATGAACATAACAAGATTCAACAACTGAGACATAAACTGAACAAGTTCCACAGACATGTGACTAACAGAAATGGAATGATGTGTCCCTGAACAAAGGGGGGGGTCAAAATCAAAAGTAACAGTCAGTATCTTGTGTGGCCACCAGCTGCATTAAGTACTGCAGTGCAGCTGGTGTAAAATAGTCATATGTTTGAGAAATTGAAGTAATAGCATTTCTAAGGTATTTGAATAACGCGCCACGGGATTTCACTGGCTGTTACGTAGGTGGGACGAAATCGTCCCACTGGCCCTAGAGAAGTTAATTCCATTCCAGTTATTACAATGACTTCTTCCTCCTATAACTCCTTCCACCAGCCTCCACTGACAAGTGCACTGATATTTCTATAAAATAAATGTATAAAATATATATATATCCACTTCTAACAACAGTACATGACCAGGTAACTTACCACCTACCTACCTGTACCTTATCTAGTCAGACCATACAGGTAATATACCCTATCCTACCACACCTGACCAGGTAACTGACCAGCTACCTACCTGTACCTTATCTAGTCAGACCATACAGGTAATATACCCTATCCTACCACACCTGACCAGGTAACTTACCACCTACCTACCTACCTGTACCTTATCTAGTCAGACCATACAGGTAATATACCCTATCCTACCACACCTGACCAGGTAACTTACCACCTACCTACCTGTACCTTATCTAGTCAGACCATACAGGTAATATACCCTATCCTACCACACCTGACCAGGTAACTTACCACCTACCTACCTGTACCTTATCTAGTCAGACCATACAGGTAATATACCCTATCCTACCACACCTGACCAGGTAACTTATCACCTACCTACCTGTACCTTATCTAGTCAGACCATACAGGTAATATACCCTATCCTATCACACCTGACCAGGTAACTGACCACCTACCTACCTGTACCTTATCTAGTCAGACCATACAGGAAATATACCCTATCCTACCACACCTGACCAGGTAACTTACCACCTACCTACCTGTACCTTATCTAGTCAGACCATACAGGTAATATACCCTATCCTACCACACCTGACCAGGTAACTTACCACCTACCTACCTGTACCTTATCTAGTCAGACTATACAGGTAATATACCCTATCCTACCACACCTGACCAGGTAACTTACCACCTACCTACCTGTAGCTTATCTAGTCAGACCATACAGGTAATATACCCTATCCTACCACACCTGACCAGGTAACTTACCACCTACCCACCTACCTGTACCTTATCTAGTCAGACCATACAGGTAATATACCCTATCCTACCACACCTGGCCAGGTAACTTACCACCTACCTACCTGTACCTTATCTAGTCAGACCATACAGGTAATATACCCTATCCTACCACACCTGACCAGGTAACTTACCACCTACCTACCTGTACCTTATCTAGTCAGACCATACAGGTAATATACCCTATCCTACCACACCTGACCAGGTAACTTACCACCTACCTACCTACCTGTACCTTATCTAGTCAGACCATACAGGTAATATACCCTATCCTACCACACCTGACCAGGTAACTTACCACCTACCTACCTGTACCTTATCTAGTCAGACCATACAGGTAATATACCCTATCCTACCACACCTGACCAGGTAACTTACCACCTACCTACCTGTACCTTATCTAGTCAGACCATACAGGTAATATACCCTATCCTACCACACCTGACCAGGTAACTTACCACCTACCTACCTGTACCTTATCTAGTCAGACCATACAGGTAATATACCCTATCCTACCACACCTGACCAGGTAACTTACCACCTACCTACCTACCTGTACCTTATCTAGTCAGACCATACAGGTAATATACCCTATCCTACCACACCTGACCAGGTAACTTACCACCTACCTACCTGTACCTTATCTAGTCAGACCATACAGGTAATATACCCTATCCTACCACACCTGACCAGGTAACTTACCACCTACCTACCTGTACCTTATCTAGTCAGACCATACAGGTAATATACCCTATCCTACCACACCTGACCAGGTAACTTACCACCTACCTACCTGTACCTTATCTAGTCAGACCATACAGGTAATATACCTATCCTACCACACCTGACCAGGTAACTTACCACCTACCTACCTGTACCTTATCTAGTCAGACCATACAGGTAATATACCCTATCCTACCACACCTGACCAGGTAACTTACCACCTACCTACCTGTACCTTATCTAGTCAGACCATACAGGTAATATACCCTATCCTACCACACCTGGCCAGGTAACTTACCACCTACCTACCTGTACCTTATCTAGTCAGACCATACAGGTAATATACCCTATCCTACCACACCTGACCAGGTAACTTACCACCTACCTACCTGTACCTTATCTAGTCAGACCATACAGGTAATATACCCTATCCTACCACACCTGACCAGGTAACTTACCACCTACCTACCTACCTGTACCTTATCTAGTCAGACCATACAGGTAATATACCCTATCCTACCACACCTGACCAGGTAACTTACCACCTACCTACCTGTACCTTATCTAGTCAGACCATACAGGTAATATACCCTATCCTACCACACCTGACCAGGTAACTTACCACCTACCTACCTGTACCTTATCTAGTCAGACCATACAGGTAATATACCCTATCCTACCACACCTGACCAGGTAACTTACCACCTACCTACCTGTACCTTATCTAGTCAGACCATACAGGTAATATACCCTATCCTACCACACCTGACCAGGTAACTTACCACCTACCTACCTACCTGTACCTTATCTAGTCAGACCATACAGGTAATATACCCTATCCTACCACACCTGACCAGGTAACTTACCACCTACCTACCTGTACCTTATCTAGTCAGACCATACAGGTAATATACCCTATCCTACCACACCTGACCAGGTAACTTACCACCTACCTACCTGTACCTTATCTAGTCAGACCATACAGGAAATATACCCTATCCTACCACACCTGACCAGGTAACTTACCACCTACCTACCTGTACCTTATCTAGTCAGACCATACAGGTAATATACCCTATCCTACCACACCTGACCAGGTAACTTACCACCTACCTACCTACCTACCTGTACCTTATCTAGTCAGACCATACAGGTAATATACCCTATCCTACCACACCTGACCAGGTAACTTACCACCTACATACCTGTACCTTATCTAGTCAGACCATACAGGTAATATACCCTATCCTACCACACCTGACCAGGTAACTTACCACCTACCTACCTGTACCTTATCTAGTCAGACCATACAGGTAATATACCCTATCCTACCACACCTGACCAGGTAACTTACCACCTACCTACCTACCTGTACCTTATCTAGTCACACCATACAGGTAATATACCCTATCCTACCACACCTGACCAGGTAACTGACCACCTACCTACCTGTACCTTATCTAGTCAGACCATACAGGTAATATACCCTATCCTACCACACCTGACCAGTTAACTTACCACCTACCTACCTGTACCTTATCTAGTCACACCATACAGGTAATATACCATATCCTACCACACCTGACTAGGTAACTGACCAGCTACCTACCTGTACCTTATCTAGTCAGACCATACAGGTAATATACCCTATCCTACCACACCTGACTAGGTAACTTACCACCACCTACCTGTACCTTATCTAGTCAGACCATACAGGTAATATACCCTATCCTACCACACCTGACCAGGTAACTTACCACCTACCTACCTGTACCTTATCTAGTCAGACCAGACAGGTAATATTCCCATATCCTACCACACCTGACCAGGTAACTTACCACCTACCTACCTACCTGTACCTTATCTAGTCAGACCATACACGTAATATACCCTATCCTACCACACCTGACCAGGTAACTTACCACCTACCTACCTGTACCTTATCTAGTCACACCATACAGGTAATATACCCTATCCTACCACACCTGACCAGGTAACTTACCACCTACCTACCTGTACCTTATCTAGTCAGACCATACGGGTAATATACCCTATCCTACCACACCTGACCAGGTAACTTACCACCTACCTACCTGTACCTTATCTAGTCAGACCATACGGGTAATATACCCTATCCTACCACACCTGACCAGGTAACTTACCACCTACCTACCTGTACCTTATCTAGTCAGACCATACAGGTAATATAGCCTATCCTACCACACCTGACCAGGTAACTTACCACCTACCTACCTGTACCTTATCTAGTCAGACCATACAGGTAATATACCCTATCCTACCACACCTGACCAGGTAACTTACCACCTACCTACCTGTACCTTATCTAGTCAGACCATACAGGTAATATACCCTATCCTACCACACCTGACCAGGTAACTTACCACCTACCTACCTGTACCTTATCTAGTCAGACCATACAGGTAATATACCCTATCCTACCACACCTGACCAGGTAACTTACGGTATTATCCATACCTGTCAAGGTTTCAATTCCTGTGGCTGATGGGATGCTATACTCTGGGTTCTGTTCTTTCAGGTGTGAGTCATTCATAGTTTTGTTGACATTTTCCCTCCCTCCAGCCCCCTCCTTCTTATGACGAGGTGATTAGAGAGAAGACTCAGGTACAGGTACAGGTGTTGCCTCCCTCCTCCTCCTCCCCCCAACGCTCGGTCTCCACAACTACCATCGCCACGCAGACCGACACCGGAGTAGAATTCTCAGCAGTGGCCCACGGCCACGCCCCCAACCAGAGAGGCTCTGTGGGTAAGAGAGGGGGCGAGGAGAGAGGAGAGAGGGGTTGTTTAGCGTGAGGAGAGAGGGGCGAGGAGAGAGGGGTTGTTTAGCGTGAGGAGAGCGGGGCGAGGAGAGAGGGGTT
>NC_059448.1:2666497-2696497 GCF_905237065.1 Salmo salar
ATGGCATGCGCGACAGAGAGGGAGAAGCGTCCATCCATGATGTATACGGGTAAGATAGTCTAGCTAGCTACATTTTCAGATATTACACGTTTCTAATTTTGACAGAAAGTTAAAGCATAGCGTTAGCTAGCTAGCTAACGTTAGCTGGCTGGCTCGTTAGCTAACGTTACGTGTACGAGCTGTGTAGTAATATTATTCGTATCTCCGAGCTATTTGCATTGCTAGTTATAGCCTAATGTTAGCTAGCTATCAGGGTAGTAACGTTATGAGTTGGGATTATGGTTCATTGTTCAGCTAGCTCTGAGTCTCTAGCTGGCTAGATGTCTAAACAAAACACTCTATTATTCAAGTAACCATTTCAATACAATGTTCATGTTGTTACTGCGACAAATGTCGATAGACGTAGCTGGTAAATTTGCTCTGGCTATCTACTGCGATTTCAGAGCACTGTCTGAGTGTGCTAGAGCGCAGAATAACTGGCGAATTTACGAACACTCAACACCCGTTGAATATGGCCGGAGTCAGTTAATGTTGGAGGGGGGAAAAAAAGTAATTAAATTGTTGCCAGCAGCACAGTTGCAGTCACCAACACTCTGGATAACATGAAAACAGCCTAACCAGCGAGGGCGAGCAGTTCTCTCGTTTGTGTCCGGAAGTAGTTAGCCAACGTTAGCCACTTAGCTTGGGTGCTCGACTGTTGTTGTTAAGTCAGAACGCTCGGCTCAACCCTACTCTGCCGGAGCGTCCACTAAACGCTCCCAATTTAGGAATGTACAATCTGACAACGCTCTGGGCATTAGTAAACACCCCCCTGATTGAATTAACGAGCCCAACCGTAGTATAACTACAGTCTGTCCTTATGCATAGACTGCTTTAAGATACTTCATTTAAAAAAAATGTGTACGTTTATTTAACTAGTCAGTTAAGAACAAATTCTTATTTACAATAACGGCCTAGGAACAGCGGGTTAACTGCCTTGTTCAGCGGCAGAACGCCATATTTTTACCATGTCAGCTCGGGGATTCAATCCACCAACCTTTCGGTTACTGGCCCCAACGCTCTAACCACTAGGCTACCTTCCGTGTAAAGCAACCCACCGTGTAAAAGCAACCCACCTTGTAAAGCAACCCACCTTGTAAAGCAACCCACCGTGTAAAAGCAACCCACCGTGTAAAAGCAACCCACCGTGTAAAAGCAACCCACCGTGTAAAGCAACCCACCGTGTAAAGCAACCCACCGTGTAAAGCAACCCACCGTGTAACCGTGTAAAGCAACCCACCGTGTAACCGTGTAAAGCAACCCACTGTGTAAAGCAACCCACCTTGTAAAGCAACCCACCGTGTAAAGCAACCCACCGTGTAAAGCAACCCACCTTGTAAAGCAACCCACCGTGTAAAGCAACCCACCTTGTAAAGCAACCCACCTTGTAAAGCAACCCACCTTGTAAAGAAACCCACCGTGTAAAGCAACCCACCGTGTAAAGCAACCCACCTTGTAAAGCAACCCACCGTGTAAAGCAACCCACCGTGTAACCGTGTAAAGCAACCCACCTTGTAAAGCAACCCACCGTGTAAAAGCAACCCACCTTGTAAAGCAACCCACCGTGTAACCGTGTAAAGCAACCCACCTTGTAAAGCAACCCACCATGTAAAGCAACCCACCGTGTAAAGCAACCCACCTTGTAAAGCAACCCACCGTGTAAAGCAACCCACCGTGTAAAGCAACCCACCGTGTAAAGCAACCCACCTTGTAAAGCAACCCACCGTGTAAAGGAAAGAGTGCCATGATTGTGTGTAAACATAACTACTTGTGTGTGTGTGTGTGTGTGTGTGTGTGTGTGTGTGTGTGTCTTAGTCAGTTCATTCAGTTTCCTGTGGGAACATCAAGTTATGGACATAACTGTTTCCTGTGACTGTATTAACTTTTCTCTCACCTTCAACCTTCTCTTCTTCTCTCTCCAGTGCCCCTGCCTGCGTCCGGACTAGCCGTACCCGAGAACAGGAGATCCTCTCTGGACTCTAAATCCTCCATCCAGACCCCCATACCCCCATCCCTAGTACCCTTAACCCCATCCCTAGTACCCCTAACCCCAGCCCTAGTACCCTTAACCACATCTCTAGTACCCCTAACCCCAGCCCTGGCTCTACCCCAAGTGGGTCCTAGACCTCCAGTTTTATCCTCAGCTCCAGCCCAAAACAAAACCCCGCTGGTCTCCTCTGAGTGTGAACCTCCTCTTCCTTCTCGGTAAGTAAGTGTGTGTGTGTGTGTCCATGTCCTGGACTCCTGATTTGATTTTTATTTGGATCTCTTTTAGTCCCCATTTGGACTAATCTTCCAAGAGTCCTTAAACATTAAAATACAATCTCCTCTCCTCTCCTCTCCTCTCCTCTCCTCTCCTCTCCTCTCCTCTCCTCTCCTCTCCTCTCCTCTCCTCTCCTCTCCTCTCCTCTCCTCTCCTCTCCTCTCCTCTCCTCTCCTCTCCTCTCCCTATCATCTCCCTCTCCTCTCCTCTCCTCTCCTCTCCCTATCATCTCCCTCTCCTCTCCTCTCCCTATCATCTCCCTCTCCTCTCCTCTCCTCTCCTCTCCTCTCCTCTCCTCTCCTCTCCTCTCCTCTCCTCTCCCTATCTCCCTCTCCTCTCCTCTCCCTATCATCTCCCTATCATCTCCCTCTCCTCTCCTCTCCTCTCCTCTCCTCTCCTCTCCTCTCCTCTCCTCTCCTCTCCTCTCCTCTCCTCTCCTCTCCTCTCCTCTCCTCTCCCTATCATCTCCCTCTCCTCTCCTCTCCTCTCCCTATCATCTCCCTCTCCTCTCCTCCTCTCCTCCTCTCCTCTCCCCATCATCTCCCTCTCCTCTCCTCCTCTCCTCTCCCCTCCTCCCCTCCTCTCCTCTCCCTATCATCTCCCTCTCCTCTCCTCTCCCTATCATCTCCCTCTCCTCTCCTCTCTCCTCCCCTCCTCTCCCCTCCTCCCCTCCTCTCCTCTCCCTATCATCTCCCTCTCCTCTCCTCTCCTCTCCCTATCATCTCCCTCTCCTCTCCTCTCCTCTCCTCTCCTCTCCTCTCCTCTCCTCTCCTCTCCTCTCCTCTCCTCTCCTCTCCTCTCCCTATCATCTCCCTCTCCTCTCCTCTCCCTATCATCTCCCTCTCCTCTCCTCTCCCCTCCTCTCCCTATCATCTTCTCTCCTCTCCCTATCATCTCCCTCTCCCCTCCTCTCCTCTCCCTATCATCTCCCTCTCCTCTCCTCCTCTCCTCTCCTCTCCCTATCATCTCCCTCTCCTCCTCTCCTCTCCCCTCTCCTCTCCCTATCATCTCCCTCTCCTCTCCCCTCCTCCCCTCCTTTCCTCTCCCTATCATCTCCCTCTCCTCTCCTCTCCCTATCATCTCCCTCTCCTCTCCTCTCCTCTCCTCTCCTCTCCTCTCCTCTCCTCTCCTCTCCTCTCCTCTCCTCTCCTCTCCCTATCATCTCCCTCTCCTCTTCCCTCCTCTCCCTATCATCTCCCTCTCCCCTCCCCTCCTCTCCTCTCCCTATCATCTCCTCTCCCCTCCTCTCCTCTCCCTATCATCTCCCTCTCCCCTCCTCTCCTCCTCTCCTCTCCCTATCATCTCCCTCTCCTCTCCCCTCCCCTCCTCTCCCTATCACCTCCCTCTCCTCTCCTCTCCTCTCCTCTCCCTATCATCTCCCTCTCCTCTCCTCTCCTCTCCTCTCTCTCCTCTCCTCTCCTCTCCTCTCCTCTCCTCTCCTCTCCTCTCCTCTCCTCTCCTCTCCTCTCCTTTCCTCTCCTCTCCTCTCCTCTCCTCTCCTCTCCTCTCCTCTCTCTCCTCTCCTCTCCTCTCCTCTCCTCTCTGTGCGTGTCAGACCCCAGGGAGTGTTTAAGATGCTCCCTCTCCGGCCCCCTCCCATGAAGACTGTTCCTGGTCGACACCCACCTCTCCAGGCTGTCTCCTCCTCCTCTACCACATCATCCAATAAGCCACCCCCTGCCCAGGCTGTAGCCGCCCCCGCTGCCACATCAGCCAATCAACAGGCTGTCCTTGCCCCCTGCACCACTCCATCAGCCAATCAGCCGCAGGGTCAGAGGGCACCAAAGAGAGGCCCCCCTGTACCTCTGTACAAGAGTTACATGGTAAACACTAACATCTACATTGGCTTTACTATATACACTGCATACAGAAAGTATTCAGACCCTTTGACTTGTTCCACATTTTTGTTACATTACAGCCTTATTCTAAAATGGATTAAATTAATGTTTTCCCCTCAATACCCCCAAAAAGGACAAAGCAAAAACATTTTTTTTTTTATACATTTTTGCAAATTTATAAAAAATAAAAAACATAAATATCACATTTCCATAAGTATTCAGACCCTTTACTCAGTACTTTGTTGAAGCACCTTTGGCAGCGATTACAGCCTTGAGTCTTCTTGGGTATGACGTTACAAGCTTGGTACACCTGTATTTGGGGAGTTTCTCCCGTTCTTCTCTGCAGATCCTCTCAAGCTCTGTCAGGTTGGATGGGGAGCGTCGCTGCACAGCTATTTTCAGGTCTCTTTCAATACATTTGCAAACATTTCTTATAAACCTGTTTCTGCTTCATCATTATGGGGTATTGTGATGTCATTGTGGGTTATTGTGATGTCATTATGGGGTATTGTGATGTCATTATGGGGTATTGTGATGTCATTATGGGGTATTGTGATGTCATTATACGGTATTGTGTGTAGATTGATGAGGGGGGAAAAAACTATTGGAATCCATTTTAGAATAAGGCTGTAAGGTAACAAACTGTGGAGAAAGTGAAGGGGGGGGGTCTGAATACTTTCTGAATACACTGAATGTGTACAATATACAGTCAACATTTTGGACACCTACTCATTCAAGGGTTTTTCTTTATTTTTACTATTTTCTACATTGTAGAATAATAGTGAAGACATCAAAACTATGAAATAACACATATGGAATCATGTAGAAACCAAAAAAGTGTTAAACAAATCAAAATATATTTTATATTTGAGTTTCTTCAAAGTAGCCACCCTTTGCCTTAATGACAGCTTTGCACTCTCTTGGCAGGTAGGTATAATCAGTGTTAGCATGTTAGCATGTCTGAAGGGTCTGGGTAAGTATAACCAGTGTTAGCATGTTAGCATGTCTGAAGGGTCTGGGTAGGTATAACCAGTGTTAGCATGTCTGAAGGGTCTGGGTAGGTATAATCAGTGTTAGCATGTCTGAAGGGTCTGGGTAGGTATAATCAGTGTTAGCATGTCTGAAGGGTCTGGGTAGGTATAATCAGTGTTAGCGTGTCTGAAGGGTCTGGGCAGGTATAATCAGTGTTAGCATGTTAGCATGTCTGAAGGGTCTGGGCAGGTATAATCAGTGTTAGCATGTTAGCATGTCTGAAGGGTCTGGGATCGCGCCTCTGAGGACAACATCCAATTCTAAGCCTCCTTCTGACAAAAACAGCCTATCAGAATCCATATCTGATGGCAAGATCCAATCAGAACGTCCGGTAATTCCTCCCAGCCTTTAGCAGCACACTTGTTGTTTTCTTCCTGTGTTTAATTTTTCTGTTTTTGTTCATCTGCCCTCCTTCAGCCCATCCTTCCATCTCATCCCAGTGGAGAGAAGCCCCCGCTGGTCACTGTCAGGTAGGACACAGACGGACGGACGGACGGACGGACGGACAGTATAGATAATTAGACAGACAGACAGACAGACAGACAGACAGACAGACAGACAGACAGACAGACAGACAGACAGACAGACAGACAGACAGACAGACAGAGACAGTCAGACAGACAGACAGACAGACAGACAGTATAGATAATCAGACAGACAGACAGACAGACAGACAGACAGACAGAAGTAGGAAGAAGAGATCGACAGACAGACAGACAGACAGACAGACAGACAGACAGACAGTAATGTATTGTTAACCCCTTTCTGTGCTAGTGGTCCGAGGTGTGTGGCACAGTTTGACTACGAGAGGGAGGAGGAAGACGAGCTGACCTTCTACGAGGGTGATGTCATCTCTCTGACGGAGGTGATTGGTCAGGAGTGGGGGCGGGGACAGATCCACGGGCGAATAGGAATCTTCCCTCTGGCCTTCACCGAGGTCCTTGAGGAACCGCCTCCGTCGGCAGGGAAACAGCCCGTTGTCGAGAAGACCACGAAGATGGATTCCTCAGGTGAGCGAGAACCGAGGTCCTTCAGTTACTCGACTATAAGACCTTGATTGGACTTTGCCTTTCAAGTTCCGGACATTTAGTCAACAATCGTTTCTTGACCAAAGCTAAATATACAGTCGTGGCCAAAAGTTTTAAGTGACACAAATATTAATTTTCACAAAGTTTGCTGCCTCAGTATCTTTAGATGTTTTTGGTCAGATGTTACTATGGAATACTGAAGTATAATTACAAGCATTTCATAAGTGTCAAAAGGCTTTTATTGACAATTACATGAAGATGATGCAACGAGTCAATATTTGCAGTGTTGACCCTTCTTTTCTCAAGACCTCTGCAATCCGCCCTGGCATGCTGTCAATTAACTTCTGGGCCACATCCTGACTGATGGCAGCCCATTCTTGCATAATCAATGTTTGGAGTTTGTCAGAATTTGTGGGTTTTTGTTTGTCCACCTGCCTCTTGAGGTTTGACCACAAGTTCTCAATGGGATTAAGGTCTGGGGAGTTTCCTGGCCATGGACCCAAAATATTGATGTTTTGTTCCTTCGAGCCACTTAGTTATCACTTTTGCCTTATGGCAAGGTGCTCCATCATGCTGGAAAAGGCATTGCTCGTCACCAAACTGTTCCTGGATGGTTGGGAGAAGTTGCTCTCGGAGGATGTGTTGGTACCATTCTTTATTCATGTTCTTAGGCAAAATTGTGAGTGAGCCGACTCCCTTGGCTGAGAAGCAACCCCACACATGAATGGTCTCAGGATGCTTTACTGTTGGCATGACACAGGACTGATGGTAGCGCTCACCTTGTCTTATCCGGACAAGCTTTTTTCCGGATGCCCCAAACAATCGGAAAGGGGATTCATCAGAGAAAATTACTTTACCCCAGTCCTCAGCAGTCCAATCCCTGTACCTTTTGCAGAATATCAGTCTGTCCCTGATGTTTTACCTGGAGAGAAGTGGCTTCTTTGCTGCCCTTCTTGACACCAGGACATCCTCCAAAAGTCTTCGCCTCACTGTGCGTGCAGATGCACTCACACCTGCCTGCTGCCATTCCTGAGCAAGGTGCCCCGATCCCGCAGCTGAATCAACTTTAGGAGACGGTCCTGGCGCGTGCTGGACTTTCTTGGGCGGCCTGAAGCCTTCTTCACAACAATTGAACCGCTCTCCTTGAAGTTCTTGATGATCCGATTTAAAAAAATATATATATATATTTCAACTTTATTTAACCAGGTAGGCTAGTAAATGAGAACAAGTTCTCATTTACAACTGCGACCTGGCCAAGATAAAGCATAGCAGTTCGACAACATACAACAACACAGAGTTACACATGGAATAAACAAAACATACAGTCAATAATACAGTAGAACAAAAGAAAACAAAAAGTCTATATACAGTGAGTGGAAATGAGGTAAGTTAAGGCAATAAATAGGCCATGGTGGCGAAGTAATTACAATATAGCAATTAAACACTGGAATGGTAGATGTGCAGAAGATGAATGTGCAAGTAGAGATACTGGGGTGTAAAGGAGCAAGATAAATAAATAAATACAGTATGGGGATGAGGTAGTTGGATGGGCTGTTTACAGATGGGCTATGTACAGGTGCAGTGATCTGTGAGCTGCTCTGACAGCTGGTGCTTAAAGCTAGTGAGGGAGATATGAGTCTCCAGCTTCAGTGATTTTTGCAGTTCATTCCAGTCATTGGCAGCAGAGAACTGGAATGAAAGGCAGCCAAAGGAGGAATTGGCTTTGGAGGTGACCAGTGAGATATACCTGCTGGAGCGCGTGCTACGAGTGGGTGCTGCTATGGTGACCAGTGAGCTGAGATAAGGTGGGGCTTTACCTAGCAGAGACTTGTAGATGACCTGGAGCCAGTGGGTTTGGCGACGAGCATGAAGCGAGGGCCAGCCAACGAGCGGGTACAGGTCGCAGTGGTGGGTAGTATATGGGGCTTTGGTGACAAAACGGATGGCACTGTGATAGACTGCATCCAATTTGTTGAGTAGAGTGTTGGAGGGTATTTTATAAATGACATCGCCGAAGTCGAGGATCGGTAGGATGGTCAGTTTTACGAGGGTATGTTTGGCAGCATGAGTGAAGGATGCTTTGTTGCGAAATAGGAAGCCGATTCTAGATTTAATTTTGGATTGGAGATGATTGATGTGAGTCTGGAAGGAGAGTTTACAGTCTAACCAGACACCTAGGTATTTGTAGTTGTCCACATATTCTAAGTCAGAGCCGTCCAGAGTAGTGATGCTGGACGGGCGGGCAGGTGCGGGCAGCGATCGGTTGAAGAGCATGTATTTAGTTTTACTAGTGTTTAAGAGCAGTTGGAGGCCACGGAAGGAGAGTTGTATGGCATTGAAGCTCGTCTGGAGGGTTGTTAACACAGTGTCCAAAGAAGGGCCAGAAGTATACAGAATGGTGTCGTCTGCGTAGAGGTGGATCAGAGAATCACCAGCAGCAAGAGCGACATCATTGATGTATACAGAGAAGAGAGTCGGCCCAAGAATTGACCCTGTGGCACCCCCATAGAGACTGCCAGAGGTCCGGACAACAGGCCCTCCGATTTGACACACTGAACTCTATCAGAGAAGTAGTTGGTGAACCAGGCGAGGCAGTCATTTGAGAAACCAAGGCTGTTGAGTCTGCCAATAAGAATGTGGTGATTGACAGAGTCGAAAGCCTTGGCCAGGTCGATGAAGACGGCTGCACAGTAATGTCTCTTATCGATGGCGGTTATGATATCATTTAGGACCTTGAGCGTGGCTGAGGTGCACCCATGACCAGCTCTGAAACCAGATTGCACCTAAATCAACCATTTATCGCTATGCAATCTTACTGGCAGCAATATCCTTGCCTGTGAAGCCTTTTTTGTGCAAAGCAATGATGACGCCATGTGTTTCCTTGCAGATAACCATGGTTGACAGAGGAAGAACAATGATTCCAAGCACCACCCTCCTTTTGAAGCTTCCATTCTGTTATTCGTACTCAATCAGCATGACAGAGTGATCTCCAGCCTTGTCCTCGTCAACACTCACACCTGTGTTAACGAGAGAATCACTGACATGACGTCAGCTGGTCCTTTTGTGGCAGGGCTGAAATGCAGTGGAAATGTTTTTTGGGGGATTCAGTTCATTTGCGTGGCAAAAAGAGGGACTTTGCAATTAATTGCAATTCATCTGATCACTCTTCATAACATTCTGGAGTATATGCAAATTGCCATCATACAAACTGAGGCAGCAGACTTTGAAAATTAATATTTATGTCATTCTCAGAAATTTTGGCCACGACTGTAGACAGAATACTACTTTACCAAAGTAGTATTCCAAATATAGACAGAATACTACATGACCAAAACTAAATATAGATTTCTAGTGCATTTACATTTGACATGTTAGTAATTTAGCAGATAGCTAGGTGGGACAACCACATATTACAGTAGTTAGTATATTCAGATAGCTAGGTGGACAACCACATATTACAGTAGTTAGTATATTCAGATAGCTAGGTGGGACAACCACATATTACAGTAGTTAGTATATTCAGATAGCTAGGACAACCACATATTACAGTAGTTAGTATATTCAGATAGCTAGGACAACCACATATTACAGTAGTTAGTATATTCAGATAGCTAGGACAACCACATATTACAGTAGTTAGTATATTCAGATAGCTAGGTGGACAAACACATATTACAGTAGTTAGTATATTCAGATAGCTAGGTGGGACAACCACATATTACAGTAGTTAGTATATTCAGATAGCTAGGACAACCACATATTACAGTAGTTAGTATATTCAGATAGCTAGGACAACCACATATTACAGTAGTTAGTATATTCAGATAGCTAGGTGGGACAACCACATATTACAGTAGTTAGTATATTCAGATAGCTAGGTGGACAACCACATATTACAGTAGTTAGTATATTCAGATAGCTAGGTGGAACAACCACATATTACCGTAGTTAGTATATTCAGATAGCTAGGACAACCACATATTACAGTAGTTAGTATATTCAGATAGCTAGGTGGACAACCACATATTACAGTAGTTAGTATATTCAGATAGCTAGGTACAACCACATATTACAGTAGTTAGTATATTCAGATAGCTAGGGACAACCACATATTACAGTAGTTAGTATATTCAGATAGCTAGGGGACAACCACATATTACAGTAGTTAGTATATTCAGATAGCTAGGTGGACAACCACATATTGCAGTAGTTAGTATATTCAGATAGCTAGGTGGACAACCACATATTACAGTAGTTAGTATATTCAGATAGCTAGGTGGAGCAACCACATATTATAGTAGTTAGTATATTCAGATAGCTAGGTGGACAACCACATATTACAGTAGTTAGTATATTCAGATAGCTAGGAGGACAACCACATATTACAGGAGTTAGTATATTCAGATAGCTAGGTGGACAACCACATATTACAGTAGTTAGTATATTCAGATAGCTAGGACAACCACATATTACAGTAGTTAGTATATTCAGATAGCTAGGACAACCACATATTACAGTAGTTAGTATATTCAGATAGCTAGGTGGACAACCACATATTACAGTAGTTAGTATATTCAGATAGCTAGGTGGGACGACCACATATTACAGTAGTTAGTATATTCAGATAGCTAGGTGGACAACCACATATTACAGTAGTTAGTATATTCAGATAGCTAGGTGGACAACCACATATTACAGTAGTTAGTATATTCAGATAGCTAGGACAACCACATATTACAGTAGTTAGTATATTCAGATAGCTAGGACAACCACATATTACAGTAGTTAGTATATTCAGATAGCTAGGTGGACAACCACATATTACAGTAGTTAGTATATTCAGATAGCTAGGACAACCACATATTACAGTAGTTAGTATATTCAGATAGCTAGGACAACCACATATTACAGTAGTTAGTATATTCAGATAGCTAGGTGGACAACCACATATTACAGTAGTTAGTATATTCAGATAGCTAGGTGGGACAACCACATATTACAGTAGTTAGTATATTCAGATAGCTAGGTGGACAACCACATATTACAGTAGTTAGTATATTCAGATAGCTAGGTGGACAACCACATATTACAGTAGTTAGTATATTCAGATAGCTAGGGACAACCACATATTACAGTAGTTAGTATATTCAGATAGCTAGGTGACAACCACATATTACAGTAGTTAGTATATTCAGATAGCTAGGACAACCACATATTACAGTAGTTAGTATATTCAGATAGCTAGGTGGACAACCACATATTACAGTAGTTAGTATATTCAGATAGCTAGGACAACCACATATTACAGTAGTTAGTATATTCAGATAGCTAGGACAACCACATATTACAGTAGTTAGTATATTCAGATAGCTAGGTGGACAACCACATATTACAGTAGTTAGTATATTCAGATAGCTAGGTGGACAACCACATATTACAGTAGTTAGTATATTCAGATAGCTAGGTGGGACAACCACATATTACAGTAGTTAGTATATTCAGATAGCTAGGTGGACAACCACATATTACAGTAGTTAGTATATTCAGATAGCTAGGTGGACAACCACATATTACAGTAGTTAGTATATTCAGATAGCTAGGGACAACCACATATTACAGTAGTTAGTATATTCAGATAGCTAGGACAACCACATATTACACTAGTTAGTATATTCAGATAGCTAGGACAACCACATATTACAGTAGTTAGTATATGCAGATAGCTAGGTGGACAACCACATATTACAGTAGTTAGTATATTCAGATAGCTAGGTGGACAACCACATATTACAGTAGTTAGTATATTCAGATAGCTAGGACAACCACATATTACAGTAGTTAGTATATTCAGATAGCTAGGACAACCACATATTACAGTAGTTAGTATATTCAGATAGCTAGGTGGAACAACCACATATTACAGTAGTTAGTATATTCAGATAGCTAGGTGGACAACCACATATTACAGTAGTTAGTATATTCAGATAGCTAGGTGGACAACCACATATTACAGTAGTTAGTATATTCAGATAGCTAGGTGGACAACCACATATTACAGTAGTTAGTATATTCAGATAGCTAGGGACAACCACATATTACAGTAGTTAGTATATTCAGATAGCTAGGGACAACCACATATTACAGTAGTTAGTATATTCAGATAGCTAGGTGGACAACCACATATTACAGTAGTTAGTATATTCAGATAGCTAGGTGGACGACCACATATTACAGTAGTTAGTATATTCAGATAGCTAGGTGGACAACCACATATTACAGTAGTTAGTATATTCAGATAGCTAGGTGGACAACCACATATTACAGTAGTTAGTATATTCAGATAGCTAGGGACAACCACATATTACAGTAGTTAGTATATTCAGATAGCTAGGTGACAACCACATATTACAGTAGTTAGTATATTCAGATAGCTAGGTGGACAACCACATATTACAGTAGTTAGTATATTCAGATAGCTAGGTGACAACCACATATTACAGTAGTTAGTATATTCAGATAGCTAGGTACAACCACATATTACAGTAGTTAGTATATTCAGATAGCTAGGACAACCACATATTACAGTAGTTAGTATATTCAGATAGCTAGGTGGACGACCACATATTACAGTAGTTAGTATATTCAGATAGCTAGGTGGACAACCACATATTACAGTAGTTAGTATATTCAGATAGCTAGGTGGACAACCACATATTACAGTAGTTAGTATATTCAGATAGCTAGGACAACCACATATTACAGTAGTTAGTATATTCAGATAGCTAGGACAACCACATATTACAGTAGTTAGTATATTCAGATAGCTAGGACAACCACATATTACAGTAGTTAGTATATTCAGATAGCTAGGTGGACAACCACATATTACAGTAGTTAGTATATTCAGATAGCTAGGACAACCACATATTACAGTAGTTAGTATATTCAGATAGCTAGGACAACCACATATTACAGTAGTTAGTATATTCAGATAGCTAGGACAACCACATATTACAGTAGTTAGTATATTCAGATAGCTAGGTGGACAACCACATATTACAGTAGTTAGTATATTCAGATAGCTAGGTGGACAACCACATATTACAGTAGTTAGTATATTCAGATAGCTAGGTGGACAACCACATATTACAGTAGTTAGTATATTCAGATAGCTAGGTGGACAACCACATATTACAGTAGTTAGTATATTCAGATAGCTAGGTGGACAACCACATATTACAGTAGTTAGTATATTCAGATAGCTAGGTGGACAACCACATATTACAGTAGTTAGTATATTCAGATAGCTAGGTGGACAACCACATATTACAGTAGTTAGTATATTCAGATAGCTAGGTGGACAACCACATATTACAGTAGTTAGTATATTCAGATAGCTAGGTGGACAACCACATATTACAGTAGTTAGTATATTCAGATAGCTAGGTGGACAACCACATATTACAGTAGTTAGTATATTCAGATAGCTAGGTGGACAACCACATATTACAGTAGTTAGTATATTCAGATAGCTAGGTGACAACCACATATTACAGTAGTTAGTATATTCAGATAGCTAGGTGGACAACCACATATTACAGTAGTTAGTATATTCAGATAGCTAGGTGGACAACCACATATTACAGTAGTTAGTATATTCAGATAGCTAGGTGGGACAACCACATATTACAGTAGTTAGTATATTCAGATAGCTAGGACAACCACATATTACAGTAGTTAGTATATTCAGATAGCTAGGTGGACAACCACATATTACAGTAGTTAGTATATTCAGATAGCTAGGACAACCACATATTACAGTAGTTAGTATATTCAGATAGCTAGGACAACCACATATTACAGTAGTTAGTATATTCAGATAGCTAGGTGGGACAACCACATATTACAGTAGTTAGTATATTCAGATAGCTAGGTGGACAACCACATATTACAGTAGTTAGTATATTCAGATAGCTAGGTGGACAACCACATATTACAGTAGTTAGTATATTCAGATAGCTAGGTGGACAACCACATATTACAGTAGTTAGTATATTCAGATAGCTAGGACAACCACATATTACAGTAGTTAGTATATTCAGATAGCTAGGACAACCACATATTACAGTAGTTAGTATATTCAGATAGCTAGGTGGACAACCACATATTACAGTAGTTAGTATATTCAGATAGCTAAGGACAACCACATATTACAGTAGTTAGTATATTCAGATAGCTAGGTGGACAACCACATATTACAGTAGTTAGTATATTCAGATAGCTAGGACAACCACATATTACAGTAGTTAGTATATTCAGATAGCTAGGTGGACAACCACATATTACAGTAGTTAGTATATTCAGATAGCTAGGTGGACAACCACATATTACAGTAGTTAGTATATTCAGATAGCTAGGTGGACAACCACATATTACAGTAGTTAGTATATTCAGATAGCTAGGTGGACAACCACATATTACAGTAGTTAGTATATTCAGATAGCTAGGTGGACAACCACATATTACAGTAGTTAGTATATTCAGATAGCTAGGTGGACAACCACATATTACAGTAGTTAGTATATTCAGATAGCTAGGGACAACCACATATTACACTAGTTAGTATATTCAGATAGCTAGGTGGACAACCACATATTACAGTAGTTAGTATATTCAGATAGCTAGGTGGACAACCACATATTACAGTAGTTAGTATATTCAGATAGCTAGGTACAACCACATATTACAGTAGTTAGTATATTTAGATAGCTAGGTGGACAACCACATATTACAGTAGTTAGTATATTCAGATAGCTAGGTGGACAACCACATATTACAGTAGTTAGTATATTCAGATAGCTAGGTGGACAACCACATATTACAGTAGTTAGTATATTCAGATAGCTAGGTACAACCACATATTACAGTAGTTAGTATATTCAGATAGCTAGGGACAACCACATATTACAGTAGTTAGTATATTCAGATAGCTAGGGACAACCACATATTACAGTAGTTAGTATATTCAGATAGCTAGGTGGACAACCACATATTACAGTAGTTAGTATATTCAGATAGCTAGGACAACCACATATTACAGTAGTTAGTATATTCAGATAGCTAGGTGGACAACCACATATTACAGTAGTTAGTATATTCAGATAGCTAGGTGGACAACCACATATTACAGTAGTTAGTATATTCAGATAGCTAGGACAACCACATATTACAGTAGTTAGTATATTCAGATAGCTAGGTGGACAACCACATATTACAGTAGTTAGTATATTCAGATAGCTAGGACAACCACATATTACAGTAGTTAGTATATTCAGATAGCTAGGGACAACCACATATTACAGTAGTTAGTATATTCAGATAGCTAGGTGGACAACCACATATTACAGTAGTTAGTATATTCAGATAGCTAGGTGGACAACCACATATTACAGTAGTTAGTATATTCAGAATTCTAGGAGGACAACCACATATTACAGGAGTTAGTATATTCAGATAGCTAGGTGGACAACCACATATTACAGTAGTTAGTATATTCAGATAGCTAGGGGACAACCACATATTACAGTAGTTAGTATATTCAGATAGCTAGGACAACCACATATTACAGTAGTTAGTATATTCAGATAGCTAGGTGGACAACCACATATTACAGTAGTTAGTATATTCAGATAGCTAGGTGGACAACCACATATTACAGTAGTTAGTATATTCAGATAGCTAGGTGGACAACCACATATTACAGTAGTTAGTATATTCAGATAGCTAGGGGACAACCACATATTACAGTAGTTAGTATATTCAGATAGCTAGGTGGACAACCACATATTACAGTAGTTAGTATATTCAGATAGCTAGGTGGACAACCACATATTACAGTAGTTAGTATATTTAGATAGCTAGGTGGAACAACCACATATTACAGTAGTTAGTATATTCAGATAGCTAGGTGGACAACCACATATTACAGTAGTTAGTATATTCAGATAGCTAGGTGGACAACCACATATTACAGTAGTTAGTATATTCAGATAGCTAGGACAACCACATATTACAGTAGTTAGTATATTCAGATAGCTAGGACAACCACATATTACAGTAGTTAGTATATTCAGATAGCTAGGTGGACAACCACATATTACAGTAGTTAGTATATTCAGATAGCTAGGTGGACAACCACATATTACAGTAGTTAGTATATTCAGATATCTAGGTGGACAACCACATATTACAGTAGTTAGTATATTCAGATAGCTAGGAGGGACAACCACATATTACAGTAGTTAGTATATTCAGATAGCTAGGTGGACAACCACATATTACAGTAGTTAGTATATTCAGATAGCTAGGTGGGACGACCACATATTACAGTAGTTAGTATATTCAGATAGCTAGGACAACCACATATTACAGTAGTTAGTATATTCAGATAGCTAGGTGGACAACCACATATTACAGTAGTTAGTATATTCAGATAGCTAGGACAACCACATATTACAGTAGTTAGTATATTCAGATAGCTAGGTGGACAACCACATATTACTGTAGTTAGTATATTCAGATAGCTAGGTGGACAACCACATATTACAGTAGTTAGTATATTCAGATAGCTAGGTGGACAACCACATATTACAGTAGTTAGTATATTCAGATAGCTAGGAGCAACCACATATTACAGTAGTTAGTATATTCAGATAGCTAGGTGGACAACCACATATTACAGTAGTTAGTATATTCAGATAGCTAGGTGGGACAACCACATATTACAGTAGTTAGTATATTCAGATAGCTAGGGACAACCACATATTACAGTAGTTAGTATATTCAGATAGCTAGGTGGACAACCACATATTACAGTAGTTAGTATATTCAGATAGCTAGGTGGGACAACCACATATTACAGTAGTTAGTATATTCAGATAGCTAGGGACAACCACATATTACAGTAGTTTGTATATTCAGATAGCTAGGACAACCACATATTACAGTAGTTAGTATATTCAGATAGCTAGGTGGACAACCACATATTACAGTAGTTAGTATATTCAGATAGCTAGGTGGACAACCACATATTACAGTAGTTAGTATATTCAGATAGCTAGGACAACCACATATTACAGTAGTTAGTATATTCAGATAGCTAGGTGGACAACCACATATTACAGTAGTTAGTATATTCAGATAGCTAGGTGGGACAACCACATATTACAGTAGTTAGTATATTCAGATAGCTAGGTGGACAACCACATATTACAGTAGTTAGTATATTCAGATAGCTAGGTGGACAACCACATATTACAGTAGTTAGTATATTCAGATAGCTAGGACAACCACATATTACAGTAGTTAGTATATTCAGATAGCTAGGACAACCACATATTACAGTAGTTAGTATATTCAGATAGCTAGGGACAACCACATATTACAGTAGTTAGTATATTCAGATAGCTAGGTGGGGCAACCACATATTACAGTAGTTAGTATATTCAGATAGCTAGGTGGACAACCACATATTACAGTAGTTAGTATATTCAGACAGCTAGGTGGACAACCACATATTACAGTAGTTAGTATATTCAGATAGCTAGGACAACCACATATTACAGTAGTTAGTATATGCAGATAGCTAGGTGGACAACCACATATCACAGTAGTTAGTATATTCAGATAGCTAGGACAACCACATATTACAGTAGTTAGTATATTTAGATAGCTAGGTGGAACAACCACATATTACACTAGTTAGTATATTCAGATAGCTAGGTGGACAACCACATATTACAGTAGATAGTATATTCAGATAGCTAGGACAACCACATATTACAGTAGTTAGTATATTCAGATAGCTAGGTGGACAACCACATATTACAGTAGTTAGTATATTCAGATAGCTAGGTGGACAACCACATATTACAGTAGTTAGTATATTCAGATAGCTAGGTGGACAACCACATATTACAGTAGTTAGTATATTCAGATAGCTAGGTGGGACAACCACATATTACAGTAGTTAGTATATTCAGATAGCTAGGTGGACAACCACATATTACAGTAGTTAGTATATTCAGATAGCTAGGTGGGACAACCACATATTACAGTAGTTAGTATATTCAGATAGCTAGGACAACCACATATTACAGTAGTTAGTATATTCAGATAGCTAGGTGGACAACCACATATTACAGTAGTTAGTATATTCAGACAGCTAGGTGGGACAACCACATATTACAGTAGTTAGTATATTCAGATAGCTAGGACAACCACATATTACAGTAGTTTGTATATTCAGATAGCTAGGACAACCACATATTACAGTAGTTAGTATATTCAGATAGCTAGGTGGACAACCACATATCACAGTAGTTAGTATATTCAGATAGCTTGGTGGGACAACCACATATTACAGTAGTTAGTATATTCAGATAGCTAGGACAACCACATATTACAGTAGTTAGTATATTCAGATAGCTAGGTGGACAACCACATGTTACAGTAGTTAGTATATTCAGATAGCTAGGACAACCACATATTACAGTAGTTAGTATATTCAGATAGCTAGGTGGGACAACCACATATTACAGTAGTTAGTATATTCAGATAGCTAGGTGGACAACCACATATTACAGTAGTTAGTATATTCAGATAGCTAGGACAACCACATATTACAGTAGTTAGTATATTCAGATAGCTAGGTGGACAAATACATATTACAGTAGTTAGTATATTCAGATAGCTAGGTGGACAACCACATATTACAGTAGTTAGTATATTCAGATAGCTAGGACAACCACATATTACAGTAGTTAGTATATTCAGATAGCTAGGTGGAACAACCACATATTACAGTAGTTAGTATATTCAGATAGCTAGGACAACCACATATTACAGTAGTTAGTATATTCAGATAGCTAGGTGGACAACCACATATTACAGTAGTTAGTATATTCAGATAGCTAGGTGGACAACCACATATTACAGTAGTTAGTATATTCAGATAGCTAGGACAACCACATATTACAGTAGTTTGTATATTCAGATAGCTAGGACAACCACATATTACAGTAGTTAGTATATTCAGATAGCTAGGTGGACAACCACATATCACAGTAGTTATTATATTCAGATAGCTTGGTGGGACAACCACATATTACAGTAGTTAGTATATTCAGATAGCTAGGACAACCACATATTACAGTAGTTAGTATATTCAGATAGCTAGGTGGACAACCACATGTTACAGTAGTTAGTATATTCAGATAGCTAGGACAACCACATATTACAGTAGTTAGTATATTCAGATAGCTAGGTGGGACAACCACATATTACATTAGTTAGTATATTCAGATAGCTAGGTGGACAACCACATATTACAGTAGTTAGTATATTCAGATAGCTAGGGACAACCACATATTACAGTAGTTAGTATATTCAGATAGCTAGGTGGACAAATACATATTACAGTAGTTAGTATATTCAGATAGCTAGGTGGACAACCACATATTACAGTAGTTAGTATATTCAGATAGCTAGGACAACCACATATTACAGTAGTTAGTATATTCAGATAGCTAGGTGGAACAACCACATATTACAGTAGTTTGTATATTCAGATAGCTAGGACAACCACATATTACAGTAGTTAGTATATTCAGATAGCTAGGTGGGACAACCACATATTACAGTAGTTAGTATATTCAGATAGCTAGGTGGACAACCACATATTACAGTAGTTAGTATATTCAGATAGCTAGGTGGACAACCACATATTACAGTAGTTAGTATATTCAGATAGCTAGGTGGACAACCACATATTACAGTAGTTAGTATATTCAGATAGCTAGGTGGACAACCACATATTACAGTAGTTAGTATATTCAGATAGCTAGGTGGACAACCACATATTACAGTAGTTAGTATATTCAGATAGCTAGGACAACCACATATTACAGTAGTTAGTATATTCAGATAGCTAGGACAACCACATATTACAGTAGTTAGTATATTCAGATAGCTAGGTGGACAACCACATATTACAGTAGTTAGTATATTCAGATAGCTAGGTGGACAACCACATATTACAGTAGTTAGTATATTCAGATAGCTAGGTGGACAACCACATATTACAGTAGTTAGTATATTCAGATAGCTAGGACAACCACATATTACAGTAGTTAGTATATTCAGATAGCTAGGACAACCACATATTACAGTAGTTAGTATATTCAGATAGCTAGGTGGGACAACCACATATTACAGTAGTTAGTATATTCAGATAGCTAGGTGGGACAACCACATATTACAGTAGTTAGTATATTCAGATAGCTAGGTGGAACAACCACATATTACAGTAGTTAGTATATTCAGATAGCTAGGTGACAACCACATATTACAGTAGTTAGTATATTCAGATAGCTAGGACAACCACATATTACAGTAGTTAGTATATTCAGATAGCTAGGTGGACAACCACATATTACAGTAGTTAGTATATTCAGATAGCTAGGTGGACAACCACATATTACAGTCATAGTCAGTATGTTTGTCCTCAGTAAAGATGTAAAAAGTCCTACTTTTTCTACTGTGAGTCTGTTGACCATATAGACAGGATCTAACATGAGAAGTGAATTGTTGGATGGGAAACAGATCTTCTCTCTTGTCAGAGGTTCTGAGCTATGACTGGAATGTTTGTATGTGTGCAGCACACACTCCTTAGTCAGCTGAATGTGTGTCGCTGTGTGTGTCGCTTCCCAGGTCTGACTGCAGAGGATCTGTCGTTCCAGCAGGGGGCGCTGATCAGAGTAACACAGCGTGTCGACGCAGACCGGACCAGAGGAACACTGGACGGACCGGAGGGAATGTTCCCCACTACTTACCCACACACCTGTAATACAGGTGAGCCACTCGGAGCAGGTGAAGTTTGCCCGTAGACACTGCTTTTGGGCTAACTGCCTTGTTCTGAGGCAGAACGACAGATTTGTACCTTGTCAGCTCGGGGATTTGAACTTTCAACCTTTCGGTTACTAGTCCAACGCTCTAACCACTAGGCTACCCTTGCCACCCCACTAATGGTTGTTAGGATTGGGGGGAGGGGAAACTGATCCTAGATCTGTACCTAAGGGAGACTTTACCCTGGGCTAACGCACATTTTGTTCAGAGTTTAACCATATTAAATGCTCCTCTCTGCAGCCCAGCCAATGAGGGACCAGCCTGTGGCCAAGGGCGTGTTTGATTTCAGTGCAGAGTGAAGATGAACTCTGACTAAAGGTAGGCCTGCTCAGCTCTGTGTGTGTCACAGGGTTTTTCCGTTACAGGCTGACTACACCGCTCCCGAGCGTTGCAAAATAAATTTAGAAATCTATGTTATTCAATTATTGCGCCAACGAGCGTCTGTGTTGCCAAGGGCTAATACGGAACCCAAACCGGCTGCGCGCGTGTGCGCCATCGTTCATAAATGTATTTTGTCCCCCTACACCAAACACGATCACGACACACAGGTTGAAATATCAAAACAAATTCTGAACCAATTATATTAATTTGGGGACAGGTCGAAAAGCATTAAACATTTATCGCAATTTAGCTAGCTAGCTTGCACTTGCTAGCTAATTTGTCCTTTTTAGCTAGCTTTCTGTTGCTAGCTAATTTGTCCTGGGATATTAACATTGAGTTGTTATTTTACCTGAAATGCACAAGGTCCTCTACTCCGACAATTAATCCACACATAAAACGGTCAACCGAATAATTTCTAGTCGTCTCTCCTCCTTCCAGGACTTTTCTTCTCTTGACTTTATATTGCGATTGGCAACTTTCATAAATTAGCTGCATTACCGCCACTGACCTCGTTCGTCTTTCAGTCACCCACGTGGGTATAACCAATGAGGAGATGGCACGTTGGTACCTGCTTCTATAAACCAATGAGGAGAACTGACTTCTATTTTAGCCCTTGGCAACACAGACGCTCGTTGGCGCATGCGAGCAGTGTGGGTGCAATAATTGAATAACATAGATTTCTACATTTATTTTTGCAACGCTCGCGCACGGTGTAGTCAGCCTGTAAAATAGAATAGAATATACCGTTTTGTAATGATGTGCAAATAGTTGAAGTACAAAAGGGAAAATAAACTCTCTCTCTCCCCTCTTTCCCTCTTTTTCTTTCTCTCTCTCTCTCTCCCCCTCTGTCTCGCTCTCACTCTCCATCCTTCTCCGTCTCTCCCCCCTCTCTCTACCAGGCGGGGGAGGTGGTAACGGGTGGAGGCAGTAGATGAGGAGTGGTATCTGGGGGATGCAGGAGGGAGGCAAGGCCTGGTCCCCAAAAACAACCTGACACTTGTGCCTGTCACCTACAAATAGGACTATGGATGTACACTGTGTATTAGAGAGAGAGAGAGACTGTGAGAGAGAGCGAGAGAGACTGTGAGAGAGAGCGAGACTGTGTTAGAGAGCGAGAGACTGTGTTAGAGAGCGAGAGACTGTGTTAGAGAGCGAGAGAGTGAGAGAGAGCGAGAGACTGTGGGAGAGAGCGAGAGACTGTGAGAGAGCGAGAGACTGTGAGAGAGAGCGAGAGACTGTGTTAGAGAGCGAGAGACTGTGTTAGAGAGCGAGAGACTGTGTTAGAGAGCGAGAGACTGTGAGAGAGAGCGAGAGACTGTGAGAGAGAGCGAGAGACTGTGTTAGATAGCGAGAGACTGTGAGAGAGAGCGAGAGACTGTGTTAGAGAGCGAGAGACTGTGTTAGAGAGCGAGAGAGTGAGAGAGAGACTGTGTTAGAGAGCGAGAGACTGTGAGAGAGAGCGAGAGACTGTGAGAGAGAGCGAGAGACTGTGTTAGAGAGGGAGAGACTGTGTTAGAGAGCGAGAGACTGTGCGAGAGAGCGAGAGACTGTGCGAGAGAGCGAGAGACTGTGCGAGAGAGCGAGAGACTGTGCGAGAGAGCGAGAGACTGCACGAGAGAGCGAGAGACTGCGCGAGAGACTGCGCGAGAGACTGCGCGAGAGACTGCGCGAGAGAGCGAGAGACTGCGCGAGAGAGCGAGAGACTGCATGAGAGAGCGAGAGACTGTGTTAGAGAGAGCGAGAGACTGTGTTAGAGAGCGAGAGACTGTGAGAGAGAGCGAGAAACTGTGTTAGAGAGCGAGAAACTGTGTTAGAGAGCGAGAGACTGTGAGAGAGAGCGAGACTGTGAGAGAGAGCGAGACTGTGAGAGAGAGCGAGACTGTGAGAGAGCGAGAGACTGTTATAGCCATATTCCCCCACCAGGAATTAGGATAATGATCATCAGCCACAAAAAAATTCAAAACCGTGTACCTACCTACCTACCTGTAGCTTCCCTGTGGCTCAGTTGGTAGAGCATGGTGTTTGCAACGCCAGGGTTGTGGGTTCGATTCCCACAGGGGGGCCAGTACAAAAAAAAAATGCATGAAATGAAATGTATTCATTCACTACTGTAAGTCGCTCTGGATAAGAGCGTCTACTAAAATGTACTAATCAGCTGGTCGTGTATTTCAGAATGGAACTGTAAGTGCTTTATATGAGGAGAATTTCTAACTTCTTTTTAAGCCAAATTTTAACGTTGTCAGTGCATGACTATAGGTGACATGTTGATTAATAAGTGGAAGTTAAGAGTTCACCCCTGTGTTATATTACTGTATATCTGGACATTCCATACAGGCTTTCTTTTTAAAATCCCAATAAAAGCATGATTAAATGTTGTAATGCAACTGGTTTCACATCATTATTTTTCTTGTAGTCAGATGAGTTTTCAGACCTTTCTCTCTCTCGCCCCTCGTGGCTTCACTGTAGGATTCTGAGGAGAGGTCTGTGTGTGTGGTTGTCTGTCTGTTGTGGTTGTCTGTCTGTCTGTGTGTGTGGTTGTCTGTCTGTCTGTGTGTGTGGTTGTCTGTCTGTCTGTGTGTGGTTGTCTGTCTGTCTGTCTGACTGTGTGTGTGGTTGTCTGTCTGTCTGTCTGTGTCTGTCTGTCTGTGTGTGTGGTTGTCTGTCTGTCTGTGTGTGTGGTTGTCTGTCTGACTGTGTGTGTGGTTGTCTGTCTGTGTGTGTGTGGTTGTCTGTCTGTCTGTCTGACTGTGTGTGTGGTTGTCTGTCTGTCTGTCTGTGTGTGTGGTTGTCTGTCTGTCTGTGTGTGGTTGTCTGTCTGTCTGTGTGTGTGGTTGTCTGTCTGTCTGTGTGTGTGGTTGTCTGTCTGACTGTGTGTGGTTGTCTGTCTGTCTGTGTGTGTGGTTGTCTGTCTGACTGTCTGTTTTTATTTCACCTTTATTTAACCAGGTAGGCTAGTTGAGAACAAGTCCTTTATTTAACCAGGTAGGCTAGTTGAGAACAAGTCCTTTATTTAACCAGGTAGGCTAGTTGAGAACAAGTCCTTTAATTAACCAGGTAGGCTAGTTGAGAACAAGTTCTCTATTTAACCAGGTAGGCCAGTTGAGAACAAGTCCTTTATTTAACCAGGTTAGGCTAGTTGAGAACAAGTCCTTTATTTAACCAGGTAGGCTAGTTGAGAACAAGTCCTTTATTTAACCAGGTAGGCTAGTTGAGAACAAGTCCTTTATTTAACCAGGTAGGCCAGTTGAGAACAAGTCCTTTATTTAACCAGGTAGGCTAGTTGAGAACAAGTCCTTTATTTAACCAGGTAGGCCAGTTGAGAACAAGTCCTTTATTTAACCAGGTAGGCTAGTTGAGAACAAGTCCTTTATTTAACCAGGTAGGCTAGTAGAGAACAAGTCCTTTATTTAACCAGGTTAGGCTAGTTGAGAACAAGTCCTTTATTTAACCAGGTAGGCCAGTTGAGAACAAGTCCTTTATTTAACCAGGTAGGCTAGTTGAGAACAAGTCCTTTATTTAACCAGGTAGGCAAGTTGAGAACAAGTTCTCATTTACAACTGCGACCTGGCCAAGATAAAGCAAAGCAGTTCGACAACATACAACAACACAGAGTTACACATGGAATAAACAAAACATACAATCAATAATACAGAAGAGAAATCTATTGTGGCAGACCAGGGGGGTTTGGTCAAGACGTTTTTCAGAAACAGACAGAGAAAGATTAGCTCAGTTTTTCAAGGGTGTTTATTTAAATAATAGATCAAAAAGAAAAGGATAGATCTCCCCTATGTCCTCTCTGGGACACCGTCATCTGGGCTTCGTGTCTTGCTGTTTCCTGTCGGGCACAAAACTGAACTCCTTCTTGTTACCTCTGCAACCGTCAACAATAACAGGGGAGTCCTTTCTTCCCCCCCCCCACTCTTCCGGTGTGCTGCCCTTCTGGCAGATTTATGGGCCTTGCACCGCTGGTGAGCAATCAGCCCTTGATTACTCACCAGCTCCCCAATTAGTCATGGGCGGAGAGCCCGTCGTGACCTGGCACGTCCAGCAGATGGAGCCATCGCCTCGTGATGTATTACTCCATCAAATCAAATTAAATGTATTTATATAGCCCTTCTTACATCAGCTGATATCTCAAAGTGCTGTACAGAAACCCAGCCTAAAACCCCCCAAACAGCAAGCAATGCAGGTTTAGAAGCATGGTGGCTAGGAAAAACTCCCTAGAAAGGCCAAAACCTAGGAAGAAACCTAGAGAGGAACCAGGCTATGAGGGATGGCCAGTCCTCTTCTGGCTGTGCTGGGGTGAAGATTATAACAGAACATGGCCAAGGTGTTGAAATGTTCATAAAATGACCAGCAGGGTCAAATAATAATAATCACAGTAGTTGTCGAGGGTGCAACAGGTCAGCACCTCAGGAGTAAATGTCAGTTGGCTTTTTCATAGCCGATCTTTGAGAGTATTTCTACCGCTCCTGCCGTCTCTAGAGAGTTGAAAACAGCAGGTCTGGGACAGGTAGCACGTCCGGTGAACAGGTCTGGGACAGCAGGTCTGGGACAGGTAGCACGTCCGGTGAACAGGTCAGGGTTCCATAGCCGCAGGCAGAACAGTTGAAACTGGAGCAGCAGCACGGCCAGGTTGACTGGGGACAGCAAGGAGTCATCATGCCAGGTAGTCCTGAGGCATGGTCCTAGGGCTCAGGTCCTCCGAGAGAAAGACAGAAAGAGAGAGAGCATATTTAAATTCACACAGGACACCGGAAAAGACAAGAGAAATACTCCAGATGTGACAGACTGACCCTAGCCCCCCGACACATAAACTACTGCAGCATAAATACTGGAGGCTGAGACAGGAGGGGTCAGGAGACACTGTGGCCCCATCCGATGATAACCCCGGACAGGGCCAAACAGGCAGGATATAACCCCACCCACTTTGCCAAACCACTACACCTCCACACCACTAGAGGGATATCTTCAACCACCAACTTACCATCCTGAGACAAGGCCGAGAGTATAGCCCACGAAGATCTCCGCCACGGCACAACCCAAGGGGGGGGGCGCCAACCCAGTTATCTAACATGCAAAGTAGATAATAAGTACTAAGTAGTTGAAATGTTGCTAATTAGCTAAAATGCTCAAGTTGTCCGTGACGAGATTCAAACTCTCAACCTTTGGGTTGCTAGACGTTCGCGTTATACACACACCACCCAACTTTAATTTTCCACCTTAAGTAACCATATGTCTTATGTAACCATACCAAACGTAACATATCATACTAAAAGGAGTGTCTCTGATTTACGTACAGAACGATACGAAATGCTCTGAGACCAGGTTGCCTTTTTCCTAATCTTCCGGTAAGGACTATATTATCTTGTCGTTTCGTCTCATTTATGTTTTCTTGCTGGTCCAATTCATCTTTCTAAAGTTTGCAAGTTTGTTTCCAAATGGTTAATTTTGTTGTCTTGTTCATTCACGCTCACTCCTTGTTTGTGCGTGTTTGACATAAACTAACCCTACTTTTTTCGAAAACAGATTGTAACAGTTTGTTGTGGTGAGCATTGAGAGCATTTTAGCTATGTTTTCCTGGATCTCCTTCAGCTGTTCATTGCTCTTGGTTTTCCTTCTCCAAGATGCACCTTTTCCTCTTGTTGGATTCATGTCGCCGCGCCGCTTTACCAACTGATTGGTTCGCTGTTGTACATAACTGACCGCTCACTCTCTCCCAGTTGCTTGGGAATATATTGATTTATCGATCAAATAAGTTGTAAACACCATTCAGACAAAGCTAACACCATGATATTCTACCGTGGGGAAGTTGCAAAACACCATTCAGACAAAGCTAACACCATGTTATTTTGTAGTGGTTTTATTACCAAGGCAACAGAAGAAGGTCGTTGAATAAATCAGCTGACATGTCAATGGCATCCTAATGCTGAATAGAAGCATGGTCTGCTATGGTGTGAGTAAGCTGTGTTATTGTCTGTAGTAACATGTCTGTAATAATGATTAGCTGTAGTTCACTCTATTGCAGTGTGTATATATATATATATGGTATTGAATTGTTGTATGGATTAATATATATTAAATGAATGAAACGGATAACGACAAAATAATGTCAACAATAAAATACCATTGTTATCCAAAAAAATGATTAATTACAAAATATTAAAACAATAGTAATTATAGTAACGAAACATAATTATATGATAATATTATGTCAAACTTGACATTAGTGTTTTATAAACATCATTTATAAAGTTATTTATAATTAATCTATTGTTACGGCATGGAAAATACAACACCAACATGGCTTCCTCTGTGTCCAAACTCTCTCTCCTTGACTGGTTCTGATTTTCAACCCTTCTTTTCTGAATTGTGTCCAACTCCCCCTTTTAGAAACTCACTCGCCAGCTTGTCTCAGCCAGTCAGGGTGAAGGGGAGGAGTCACGAGACAGGAAGGAACACACTCTGGACCAATAACACTCCTCCTACGTGCAAAAAGTAATGTTACTGGCGATGTCACCAGTAAAGTCACCGCTCATTTCACCGGGGACTTCGCTACTGATGTCAATGAGGGCATGGCCGGTGATGTCGCCGACAATGTCACCGGGGGCGTCGCCAATCAGGTCAACATCAGAGACGTCACGAATGAAGTCGCCACTCGCAGTGATGTCGGCGGAAGTGTCACCAGTGATTTCAACGATTTCACTGATGTCGGTGGCGGGGGTGTCGCCACCAGCGTGCGAAACCCCTGCACTGGTCTCCGATTCTTTCTCCTCGCTGTCCTCGTCCCAATCAGACGAAATGAAACCGGAGGGGGCGGAGTAAGAGTGTGGCTTTGGGGTGTGGCCTAGCCCCTGGTAGTGACCCGACAGAGGGGAGGCGGGGACGGAGACGGTTTCCGTGACGATGATGTCTTGCTCTGACCCCCCCTGGGACGCAGCCGACAGGAGACCTAATAATAATAATAATAATTATTATTATAATAATGTAATTACAAGATAATCTCAAAGTGCATAAAATCTTACTAAATAAAATAAACTGACTAATAATGTAAATATAACAGATCAGAAATACCAAATCTATAACTGTATGACCTGTGTGTTCAGTGTGTTCAGGATGGCCAGAGAGACCTGTGTGTTCAGGATGGCCAGAGAGACCTGTGTGTTCAGAGTAGAGGTCGGCCGATTAATCGGAATGGCCGATTAATTAGGGCCGATTCAAGTTTTCATAACAATCGGTAATCGGTATTGTTGGCCACCGATTTGCCGTTTAAAAAAAAAAAAAAATGTACCCCTTTATTTAACTAGGCAAGTCAGATTAAGAACACATTCTTATTTTCAATGACGGCCTAGGAACGGGGGTTAACTGCCTTGTTCAGGGGGGATTCGGGGATTCGTTTTTGCAACCTTCTGGTTACTAGTCCAACGCTCTAACCACCTGCCTTACATTGCACTCCACGAGGAGCCTGCGTGGCAGGCTGACTACCTGT
The DNA here is from genome assembly GCF_905237065.1 of Salmo salar. Classification (NCBI taxonomy): domain Eukaryota; kingdom Metazoa; phylum Chordata; class Actinopteri; order Salmoniformes; family Salmonidae; genus Salmo; species Salmo salar. The sequence continues at coordinate 2,695,532 of NC_059448.1, forward strand.
TACGCGAGGGCAGCAAGAAGCCAAGGTAAGTTGCTAGCTAGCATTAAACGTATCTAATGAAAAACTATCAATCTTAACATAATCACTAGTTAACTACACATGGTTGTTGATATTACTAGTTTATCTAACGTGTCCTGCGTTGCATATAATCGATGCGGTGCCTGTTAATTTCTCATCGAATCACAGCCTACTACGACAAACGGGTGATTTAACAAGCGCATTGGCGAAAAAAGCACTGCCGTTGCACCAATGTACCTAACCATAAACATCAACGCCTTTCTTTAAAATCAATACGCAAGTTAATATTTTTAAACCTGCATATTTAGTTAATATTGCCTGCTAACATGAAATTGTGTCACTGCTCTTGCGTTCATTGCCTGGCTCGTTGCGAACTAATTTGCCGGAATTTTACATAATTATGACATACCATTGAAGGTTGTGCCATGTAACAGGAATATTTAGACTTAAGGATGCCACCCGTTAGATAAAATACGGAACGGTTCCGTATTTCACTGAAAGAAAAAAACGTTTTGTTTTCGAGATGATAGTTTCAAGGTTTCGACCATATTAATGACCAAAGACTCGTATTTCTGTGTGTTTATTATGTTATAATTAAGTCTATGATTTGATAGAGCAGTCTGACTGAGCGGTGGTAGGCACCAGCAGGCTCGTAAGCATTCTTTCAAACAGCACTTTCGTGCGTTTTGCCAGCAGCTCTTCGCAATGCGTTGCGCTGTTTATGACTTCAAGCCTGTCAACTCCCAAGAATAGGCTGGCATAACCGATGTGAAATGGCTAGCTAGTTAGCGGGTGCGCGCTAATAGCGTTTCAAACGTCACTCGCTCTGAGACTTGGAGTAGTTGTTCCCCTTGCTCTGCATGGGTAACGCTGCTTCGAGGGTGGCTGTTGTCGATGTGTTCCTGGTTCGAGCCCAGGTAGGAGCGAGGAGATGGACAGAACCTATAC